>NC_089795.1:13732214-13789714 GCF_040412425.1 Macrobrachium rosenbergii | reverse complement strand
TGAAGCCATACGTGAGCATCTCACCTAGTTAATTTACCTGACACACATCACCGAGCATGCTACTCACAAATCAATAAAATTTACAGTAGAGGCCCCACCACAACAAATAAATAGCTGAAGCCCCACCAGAACAAATAAATAGCTGAAGCCCCACCAGAACAAACAAACAGCAGAGACCGCAACCAGGATAAACCAACAGCTGAAGCCCCAACACAAAACAAACAAACAGTAGAGGCCCCAAACAGAGGTAACAAACAGCAGCGGCTTCGCCACAGCAAACAAATATTAGACGTTCGACCACATCCAAATATCAGAGGCCCACAAGAGCAAACAAACAACAAAGGTCCCACAAGAACACTCGAACAGCAGAGAGCCTTGTTCGATCATGAAAAACAAAAATACTTGAAGAATAAAACAAAAGTAGCAAATGCTGAAAACTTCAACAGCTTACTGTTCCCCAATGATCTGATAGCTTCTCCATTTTTTTATTACCTAAAAACCACCCGAAGTTAATGACATATACTTAAAGAAGAGAGAAATAGAAACATTTGTTATTTATTTCTATACATATATAAATATATGTATAATATGTATATATATATATATATATATATATATATATATATATATATATATATATATATATATATATTTATTAATATATATATATATATATATATATATATATATATACATATCTATATACATATACACATATGCATATATTTATTAATGTATGTATATATATATATCTATCTATCTATCTATCTATCTATCTATCTATATATATATATATATATATATATATATATATATATATATATATATATTTATTTTCCACTAATACACCCGTGACTTATACTAAAAATTTTTAAGTCACAAATATCGCTTAATATCGAAGTAAATTTAAGGTTACTCCAAAGGTACAGTGAGTTATGTATTAAGTGATGTTTGTTGCTTTATATATATATATATATATATATATATATATATATATATATATATAATATATATATATATAAATATATATACACATATATATTATATATATGTATGTATATATATATATATATATATATATATATATATATATATATATATATATATATATATATATATATATATATATAATCAAAAAACTACAAACGTCCTTTAATATCCAATTCACTCTACCTCGGAAATAATATATTTTCATATATGTTACCGAAGGGAATTTTTAGCTGATAATAAGTCCGTCGTCCCGTGGGATCGAACCAGCGACGGACAAGAATCAGGACTACAGTGACACACTAACCAGTCGGCCACAAGAGAGGTATAAGTGAATAACATCTCCCATCATCTCACCCGTCCGAACTCAGGTGTTTTGCGTTTGGAGACGATATCCACCCACCTCTGCCATGTTGACCGTGTATGCGTTTGTCGCGACGTATATATTATGACTATTTATCACATCGCGTGATTCATATACAATCAGAAAGCTACAAACGTCCTTTAATATCCAATTCACTCTACCTCGGAAATAATATATTTTCATATATGTTACCGAAGGGGAATTTTTAGCTGATAATAAGTCCGTCGTCCCGTGGGATCGAACCAGCGACGGACGAGGAATCAGGACTACAGTGACACACTAACCAGTCGGCCAAGAGAGGTATAAGTGAATAACATCTCCCATCATCTCACCCGTCGAACTCAGGTGTTTTTCGTTTGGAGGCGATATCCACCCCCCTCACCATGTTGACCGTGTAAAGCGCATGGTCGCATAGCCATAATATGACTATTTATCACATCACCGTGATTCATATACAATCAGAAAGCTACAAACGTCCATTAATATCAATTCACTCTACCTCGAAATAATATATTTTCATATATGTTACCGAAGGGAATTTTTAGCTGATAATAAGTCCGTCGTCCGTGGGATCAACCAGCGACGGACGAGGAATCAGGACTACAGTGACACACTAACCAGTCGGCCACAAAGAGGTATAAGTGAATAACATCATCTCCCATCATCCCCGTCGAACTCAGGTGTTTGCGTTTTTGGAGACGATATCCACCCACACTCTGCCATGTTGACGTGTAGTGCGTTTGTCGCCGCGTAGCCATATTATGACTATTTATCCATCACCGTGATTCATATACAATCAGAAAGCTACAAACGTCCTTTAATATCAATTCACTCTGCCTCGGAAATAATATATTTTCATATATGTTACCGAAGAATTTTAGCTGATAATAAGTCCGTCGTCCGTGGGATCGAACCAGCGGCGGACGAGAATCAGGACTACAGTGACACACACTAACCAGTCGGCCACAAGAGGTATAAGTGAATAACATCTCCCATCATCTCACCCGTCGAACTCCAGGTGTTTTGCGTTTTGGAGCGATATCCACCCACCTCTGCCATGTTGACGTGTAGTGCGTTTGTCGCATTAGCCATATTATGACTATTTATCACATCACCGTGATTCATATACAATCAGAAAGCTACAAACGTCCTTTAATATCCAATTCACTCTACCGAAATAATATATTTTCATATATGTTACCGGTTACGCGGCTTACGCGCGACAAAACGCACTACACGGTCAACATGGCAGAGGTGGGTGGATATCGTCTCCAAACGCAAAACACCTGAGTTCGACGGGTGAGATGATGGGAGATGTTATTCACTTATACCTCTCTTGTGGCCGACTGGTTAGTGTGTCACTGTAGTCCTGATTCCTCGTCCGTCGCTGGTTCGATCCCACGGGACGACGGACTTATTATCAGCTAAAAATTCCCCTTCGGTAACATATATGAAAATATATTATTTCCGAGGTAGAGTGAATTGGATATTAAAGGACGTTTGTAGCTTTCTGATTGTATATGAATCACGGTGATGTGATAAATAGTCATAATATGGCTACGTGCGACAAACGCACTACACGGTCAACATGGCAGAGGTGGGTGGATATCGTCTCCAAACGCAAAACACCTGAGTTCGACGGGTGAGATGATGGGAGATGTTATTCACTTATACCTCTCTTGTGGCCGACTGGTTAGTGTGTCACTGTAGTCCTGATTCCTCGTCCGTCGCTGGTTCGATCCCACGGGACGACGGACTTATTATCAGCTAAAAATTCCCCTTCGGTAACATATATGAAAATATATTATTTCCGAGGTAGAGTGAATTGATATTAAAGGACGTTTGTAGCTTTCGATTGTATATGAATCACGGTGATGTGATAAATAGTCATATTATGGCCACGCATGACAAACGACTACACGGTCAACATGGCAGAGGTGGGGTGGATATCGCCTCCAAACGCAAAACACCTGAGTTCGACGGGTGAGATGATGGGAGATGTTATTCACTTATACCTCTTTTGTGGCCGACTGGTTAGTGTGTCACTGTAGTCCTGATTCCTCGTCTCGCCGCTGGTTCGATCCCACGGGACGACGGACTTATTATCATTAAAAAATTCCTTCGTAACATATATGAAAATATATTATTTCCGAGGTAGAGTGAATTGATATTAAAGCGACGTTTGTAGCTTTCGATTGTATATGAATCACGGTGATGTGATAAATAGTCATATATGGCTACGTAAGACAAAATGCACTACACGGTCAACATGGCAGAGGTGGGTGGATATCGCCTCCAAACGCAAACACCTGAGTTCGACGGGTGAGATGATGGGAGATGTTATTCACTTATACCTCTCTTTGGGCCGACTGGTTAGTGTGTCACTGTAGTCCTGATTCCTCGTCCGTCGCTGGTTCGATCCCACGGGACGACGGACTTATTTATCAGCTAAAAATTCTTCGTAACATATATGAAAATATATTATTTCCGAGGTAGAGTGAATTGATATTAAAGGACGTTTGTAGCTTTGATTGTATATGAATCACGGTGATGTGATAATAGTCATATATATATATATATATATATATATATATATATATATATATATATATATATATTATATATACACACATATATATATACACACATTTATTCTGAAAGGTAAAACAAATGGAGTACAAACAAAATTATTCGTGTTAATTTGAAATCCTCAATTTATTTCGGATGCCGCAAGTAACAGAAAGAAAGGAAATTCAGTCATTTGCTCTTTCTAGTTATTATTCCAACGAGCTGAAAATATCTAACCTATTCTATTATTAGAACCTGGGCGTTTCTTGTCTTCGTTGCCGACAGTTCTTATAATACAGAGTGAAAGGAAAAGGCTCCAACATAATGATAATCAATGAGACCTCATTATCTGGCAGCGGATGATCTTTTCGCTGTTCTTGATAACCTTTCTTTGAATCCATTCGCTTTTGTTTTCATTCTTCCTTGACCTAGTTTGCGCATTCTCTAGCGACAATGAGTATGATTTTATGTTGTGGTAGTTAGCCGATAAATATGAGAGTAACCTTAGTTTTGAGACTTTAGTAAGGTAAGTCGACGCTTTATCTTTCTTTGAGAGCTTGCCTAACATAGTTTGAAGCATGTTTTGAAGATATCTTTTTTCATTTGTAGATATTTTATGCTATAAACTTTGAAAAAATTCGATGGATAGCATAAAACGCCTTTTGATTTATTTTATTGTATTTTTGCAACGTAGCTTTCCTACTTACCCCATTAATTTCTTTGGTGATCATTCTCTGCAGTCAGTGAATGGAAAAAGTTGAAATGCCCGCCAAAATTTCTTTTTTTCTTATGCAGTTTCAAAAATTATTGACGAAAATTGAAACCATATATTTCTGGCCGGTCAGTTAAGACTTGTTATCACTGGTTAGGTTGAAAATGTTAGCATGTTTTTCAGTTATAGTTTTTCTTTATTTGTTCAAGAGGCTTATCTCTTTCGGGGAATACTGTTAAATATCCTTTGAAGAAGGCAGAAAAGAAAAGAAATGATAATCTCAGAGACTTACTGAACAGCATTCAGAGGCAAAATTATTATTTACGCAAGAGTTTGCAATTGAGGATTTTGCCAGGACAAAAGAATTGCAAAAACCAGGTTTTAGGTTGTGACTATAAGAACCATTTAATTCAGGATTTACAAAAAGAGGCCGGATTTCCAAGAAGTTTGGTGAGAAGGAAACGGATTCCTATATTCAGTCACAGACTTTCCGGAAATGTTATCATGGAGCTCAGGTAAGTGTGTGTGTGTGTGTGTGTGTGTGTGTGTGTGTGTGTGTGGATCCGTTTGACAGTCAAGTGTTTTACCACGTCATATGCAGGAGGCTTGATACACGCGGTGATCTTTGCTTGGACTGAATTTCCGAAGGCAGAACTGTAGCAGAAACCCCTTGTAGAGAGAATGATATCCACAGCTGGATGACTGCACCTGTTCCCCAGGTCTGCAATTACCAATTACACAGCAAAAATACATTTTGAGCCACCAGTTGGTCAGTGTAGAACTGGCCCTAGAAGTGCTGACAAACTTATCTGGGTACTTGCTTCAATTTTTACAAGAGTCAAATCACTATCAGCTTAGCTAGCATCAGAATTCAAATAACTGAGATACCAGCCGCATTTGAGTTACTGGCTCCTATGGTCAAAAGTTTATAGCCATTATAATTCTTGTGTATGTGGCAATTCTGTGGAAACGTAACACCTTTGAATAAGAGTGTTCAACACTATTTGCAACTTTCTTTCAAGAAGTAGAAAAGCTTTATGATACTAGACTGAGAGATCTAGAGTGAACCAGGTGTCATTTGTTAAAGATTAATGTACACATATCGTGAAAAGACGAAAATTGAATGTACAACTAGGTTTCAAAAGTCAGTAAAGCAGTGACAAAACATATGAGGTAAGGATTCTTTTCATTGCTATGCTTTAAGTCAACTATTTTCATCTGCAAAAACCATTTGCAGGCTTCAGTTTCAAAGAAAGTTCTGCTTATAATCTTTGTACAGAATTGCTACATCTTTTGTATTATTGAGATGTTTTCAAATACACAAATATTTCCTCAATAAGATGGACAGAATCTGGCAAAATTCTGATATGAATGAGATTTTTATGGCTTATCCAAGACTCTCAAGAGGACAATAGAATGCTGGATCTTGTACATGTGCAGATTATTCAACTGAACACTGTACTTGGCAAAGTCAGTTGTAAATTCTTTTTGCTATATTCCCAGGCTACAATATCCTCACATTCTTGAACAGGTGTAAATGGAACTTTTTATACATAGGGCATTTCAGTCTACCTGGGAAGCAAGAACCCATTTGTGCACTTCCTTGAGGATCAATGGGCATTGGAAAAACTGTCAATGGAAACTCAGAATGCTGGAGGAATTGGGTTTAATTTTAACTCAGAACTTCACCAGATATATCCAACCCTCGAATACTGGTTCACGTGTTTTGTGCGATTATACCAGAGGATTTACTATGTGTAAATTTAATGTTTCAGCCACCTTGATCTATAGATGGGCAGGATTAAGAGAGATAGAGCAGATGTACAGGCACTAAAATCACTGTAAAGCAGTTGGTTAAACACAGTTAATCTTCACCAAAAGGACTATATGTTTGTTTGTTTGCACTCTAGCTTCAGATTACTCAAGAGCCCAAAACATCTGAGAGGTAACATATCAGAAAAATGTCTAGTGAACATGTCTACCTATTATAGCACTGCATGAAGATATTTTAAAAGAAGCCGAAGACCTTTCCAGACTTCAGTAAAATAACTCATATTCCAGACACGACAAAAAAAGTAGTTTTACATCAGCTTGAATGTTTGCCAGAGAGCTACCAGTCATGTATGAATAGTCTAATCCTTTCCATTGGGCAGCAATTACAAAGAGATCTGGAAAAAACGTACCTTCTGGATAGGAAATTCCAGGAAAATACACAACAGTTAATGTCGGATTGGAACAAGTCCACAAGATTATGGGTAATGCCCAGTCATGAGTACAACATGCAGACTAAAAATTTCTATGGTCCTTCATGGAGTCAAAAGTAAGTGAACTGAGGTTACATTTTATGTGTACAGGTTGACACTTGTAAAAAATTAGGACAAGTGGCTGTCACAAATATCAGGGTCAAGTTTAATGTACATAGTCATCTAAATTATCAGAGGAGAAAACTGTTCTACAGCTCTTCTGACAAAGAAAGTCTAATTAACATATTTGCTGATGACTGGAATGAGGGTAAATATGGAAAAAAACTGGGTAAGATCATGCATATCGCGTTAAATCAGACCTTTTCAAAAATTATCAAAGAATAATGGCAGGAAGATACAGCTCGAACCACATGGCATGCTGGTCTCTGGATACATGGTAGTAATTATCAGTACTGAAGATTAAGATGTTTAAGTGCTATTATCTCAGAATCAACAAAATAACATTACATGTCCCTTGTTCCAAAAGTGTGGTACACAACCAGAAAAGGTTCTTACTATTATACTTATCGTCAGTGGTTGCAACTCTACGAGAGCATTTGTATGATGCAGAAAGATCAACATGTTAAAACAAATGAAGAGTGACAAATTCAGCTGGAAGCTTTCAGTGAACTTGATCAATCATGAAATGTTTTGCTGAACTGTTGTAGAAACTCAAAGACCAGTACCAGGTTTTTGAGAGATTCATGGGCAGGTCGAATCTAGTCAGCTACCATCATGAAAGGATTACCTTTATATGCCCATACTTCATGCATATTGCCAGACAGCCATTTGAATAAGCTTGCTAACATAAAGGTGGTTGAGTAAACGTAGATGATCAAATAAATTAGTGGCTTTCCTGTACTATTGCAGAAACACTACGTCTACAGAATCTTTTATTCAGAAAAACAATACACTAGTAGTTGTATTTCTCAAAATAGAATAAGCACTTGGAATATTCTTCTCTTACCTGAAACTTACTGTAGAACCTTGAAGACTGGATACAAATCCATTACTTTTTTCTAAAAATCAGTTTAGAATCAATTTTCAAATAGATTTATCTTTGATAAGACAAGAGATATAGCTATGTATGCAGGTATGAAGAGCATATCTTTTTAACTGTTTTTAAAATATATAGAGAGAAAAACGGGGCTGGGTAGTATGAACCGGAAGTTATGGTGCTGTTAACAAGAGTACATAAGGCATCGGCTTAGGGGTGTTCCCTATATTTCATTTCTGGTGTCAAAGGTAAATTTATTCATGTTCCGTTCATTAAGAAGTTAAAACTAAGGTGATTATACCGTACAGGCGTGAACCAACTGGTGTTTATTTCAACAATATTACTCTCTTGATGATGATGATATAGCTTAGCAGTGCGGATGAAGGGGTTCAACAATTGTTTGAGTGAAAAGTAATTGCTGATCCATTAATCAGTCTCACTGGAAGAGCAGCAGCTTCAGACTTCACAGAGGTCTGCGGCGCGGGTTCAAATCCGCAGCCGACCAGTCAGAGAGGCGGACACTTTGCTATCCGTGTAGACACCCCGGGATTATGTATGTAATCAACAGATAGGTTTGCTAAAAGCAAATGGGTGTTACAGACTAATACACACACAAACAAAGCCACTCCAACATCTTCTAAAAACATAACAGACACCTCACACGTCTCGAACTGTCGACTTAACCGCTCAACTCTCCTTGCTGCTGGGAGAAAGGGAGCTGGTGATTTGGTACGATACATGTACATGTGCTACCGGGGTCTAAGCGATGTCAGACAGGGCAGCCGATCGAGACTACGGTCTACCCCAAAACCAAATCAAAGTCCTTCAAAAGAAGGCATCGTGCTTACCCCATACAAAAATGGGAAAAAGCACGTTAAAAGTAAAAGTAAAAGATTGGAAGAGCAGAACCCTTTGGGGGCAGGGTCTCGGAGTATACACAATAGTACCATTAGCCCCATCTATGACAGTGGCTTGGGTCACAGAAATGGCAATGACCTTATAGTTCCAACTGACTTATCACCCTTTACACACCAACAGTTATCCACGCACTTGTGGGACAGCATTTGGAGGAGAACCACGCTCCAGTGAGAGAGTGAACTAGCTAACCTGTGCATCCAGTTAAATAAACGGCTAAACAATAATGGGTGTAGAAACCTCAACCAACGGCATGAAATTTTGGAACTGGCAAATGAGGTCTCAGAGAATGAATGGTGTCTGTGAGCATGTGTGCAGGTGTGGAAACAAAACACAGACGGCAGATAGAAATGTGTTTTAAAAGTGATGGAAAAATGGAGAATATGAATAATATAAAAAAAATAATGCAAAAAGAAAATTAAAGTAGGATAAGCCATGAACGTTTGTCGCACGTACCAATGATAGCTTGAGAGTTTTTTCAGCCATGTGTACACAGTCATGTACGAGTTAACACAATGCACTTCTAGAAGTGGCTTGAAATAAACATGCATGTCTGCAAGCTGCAAACATGTGGCAATCGGTCAAAGGAAGAAGAGCCATCTACAGGGCTGGAAGAACCTTGTGCGGACAATGATGTTCATGACTAAAGAACAACATTCTAAATACAGTGACACTCATTTGATGCAATCACCAACACTGATCTTATGGCATGGTGTCAATGAACAGCTGAAATTTCCAAAATTATGCTGTTGATAAACTACAGTAAAACTTTATTAAGGACAGTGGACAGGCTGAAATACTGCAGTTTAATTTCAATTCTATTCTTTTTAAGTGTATCACTAGGTAATACTCAAATGCAAGTTTTGAGAATTAGTTCATCGCATTAAGTTATCCAGGGTACGCCTTAAATTTAAACACTAAAGAAACGTCTTTTATATTTCATTTTTTGCAATTTCAGACAATATAGCCACCTGCAGGTCCTTTTGAATCATGAATATTCTTTTATAAAAGTAAGAATTCTACCAAATAATTCATGAAAGCAAATCAAGCGACTTTATCAAAACATTTTCCTTCCAATTGCAGTTATTCATAATTAAAATATGTTTAAGCTTTCTGCATATCAGCTTTCTATTAACTTAAATCTGTTTCATTCTTAATTTCAGACGAGCTATCAAACAACAAACGATAAAATCAACAAAGCAAGAGTTATGGTAGGAATGTCTAACAACAGTTTTATCTGCTGTCATGAATATTTTCGGTGCCAAGTTTTCATTTATATTAAATGCATTTTTGGCGGTTATATGTAATTTTTTTTATTAAATGAGTCACATCTGGATGCAGTAATATTTTTATTCAGTCAAGAATAATCGTTATCTTCAACAGAAAGTGGCAGGAATTTACAGTTTCTTTCTTCTGACACTTTTGGACGTAACTAAAGATTCCATGGACAAGAGGACCTGAGCCATGATTCTTTAGTCTTGACACAAACTTTCACATTAATCCCTACACCATTCTCCTTGGACTTGATGGCTAGCCTTCTGGAAGAACTTTGGGGCAGTTAAGCAAATATATCTTTGCTCTTGTGTAACTCAGACAGATAGAATGTTCCCTTAAGTCACATCTTTAAAAACCACTTTGGGTACTCGCACTGGGACAGATTCTTAAGAGATTCTTTAAGGCATTAAGAACCCCATCTAATCTGCATCGTGTTCATAAAAGAGTACAACCAAGTCACCTATGAAGTAGGAGAGCTTTGGATCTTACATGCATGCACTTGAAAGGCTCACTGTCAGGTGACCATATTGAACCAGAAGTACTGTAGGAGTTTCTGAGAACTAAACAACGCAGGTTCTTTCTCTAACACATCACTAGACAAGGCTTTAAATGGATCACGTTTCCTTTCTTTCTGCTAGTTATTCTTTCTGGCAGGAAAGCTTTCTTCGCATTGCACCTGTAAGAATGATTCTTAAGGAAATCCTCTCCTTTGAAAGCTTCTTCCCACCCTCATAAACTAACGAATTCCAGAAAGAAGTTTTGTTAGAATCTTCAAAATTTCCAGTTATGCATTTCTTAGAATTTTAAATTTCTAGTTTGAATGTTTAAGCTGCAAGTTATCAACACATCACCATAGAACTTTGGGGGTTACTCGTATATCCCATAACAGTGAATCTGTTTCCAAATTCACAGACAAAGTTTATCAGATCAGGAACATTGATAGCAGCTACCAAATTTTTCTTCTTTTTTTTTTAAGACCTAGTATATTTGCCTCACTAACAATTGTTGAAATGATTTGGATAGAGAGACACATTCTTCCTCGTTACTTCTATCTTAAGGGGAAGGACACTACACTCACCAGGATTGGTGTCAATAAAAGAATGTACCTATTAACAACTTTTGTTGATGATGGCGATCATTTTTTTTTATTTCATCATTCTCTGTGCTCTTCATTAATTCTAGCAGCTTCTTTCGCATCGCAAGTTTGGTTACCAGCATCACCTACTTGTTTTTAAAATACTTCCATAGTAATAAATTTCCCTTAAAGGTTATCAGCACTCCACACAGATTGATGATAGATGAATGGAAGAATATGCCTAAAATTTTCCAAAAAATTCACTATACTGACACTGATTTCATCCATATCACTGATATATTTCCACAAATCATTGAAAACCAGTTAAAAAGTTTTTTTTTTAATAAAAGATACTATCATTCACGATGGGAATTATTAACCAAGCTGCGTACTTGTTAATTCGTTTCATCTTAAATGGCTACAATGGTTTGTACTTCATAAGGTCATACCATGAATTTATGGCATAATTTTGGTTTCATAATGATATACAAGATATATGACTTCAAAATTACTCTGCAGGTGCAGAGGAGTGTGATGACTGCAAGACAGAAAGAAAGGAAAGGGGCTTCTTCTGACAGGAATGTCTCTCCTACCAGTTTTTCACCGCCTTTAATGTGGTATTTTGGATCTCAGAGCTTTCCGGAGCCTATCTGTTTTTGTAAAACAAAGGTTTGTATTTGAGAAATATAGAAAAGATTTTAAATATGGGTAATTTCGTCACAGCTATTATCAAGTATCAGACGCTTTTGCAGAACTTGACTCTCTCTCTCTCTCTCTCTCTCTCTCTCTCTCTCTCTCTTTAAATTCATATAAACTGCATAAGCTTAAAAATGGGAGTACTTGAAGTGAATACAATGAGTGATCTTAGCTGGCAGGAGTTGAAGAAAGAAAGGACTCGATATCCTCACGGTGTGGGGTGACTGTTAAACAGAAGAGACTGATGCAGTATAAGTAATGGGACCAGGTGTTAGTACTGAAAGTTCTTCATAGATTTAAGAAACTATTTTTTCTGCTCAAAAGTCTTTGACTTTGGGTTCAGAACATAAATGATAAATGTTAACATAATTCTTGCCAGTTCATTTTGTTTCCTAAAACTAAACATGTCTTTCTTTAAATAATCACTCTTCATACAAGTTAGTGACCTGGAGCCATTTCTTGACAATACGCTCAACTCTTGTCAACCTTGATGTTACTGTGACTCTGATCATCATACATGACCATGATTTTTATATTTCATCATTCTATCTCACATTTACTGCCAGATTGCTATTCATAAGAGACCCCACTACTTCTGTTTGCATATGCCTGTAACAGACTTGGGTGTATTTGTGGAATATGCATGACTGTCAATAAGACAGTGTGTCACAAATAAAGTTTTAGTGCTGGTGACAGTGCAACACAAAAGTATAAAAAAGTAGCCTAATAAACAAAAATGATTAGAATATCAAATTTTGAATGTAATTTGTGGAAAATTCACAGACACGTGTAAGTGTTGTGAGAGAGGTATGTTACAGATAAAATTCCACATTTGTTGTTGGGATTATAATTTTGCCTTTAGCTAAGATGAAAATAGACAACAATTGTGGTGACCACCATGGTGGTCTTAAAATACAACCAAAAACCAACCATAATTCACGTATAGATGATGAAATGACACAGAGAAATTGTGAAGCTTTAAAAGCAAAACGTTGTTGGTATTTTTGCTTGCATTTAAGTAAGCTCAAACCATAATTCTGGATTTGTCAGAATGTCTGATAACCAGCACGCCTTCCTTGAACATTATTCTCTTCAAGACCTAAGATAATTAGCACATCTTTTTAACATCCAGTTGTAGACTTAACATGAGTGCTAGGATAATGAGGTTAAACTAGCAGCTTCCTGTATTGATGGCATGTATATGAAGAATACTATATTTGTGCATGTTGGATAGACCGTGTTAGCACAGAACGTACTGAAGGTATTTAATGATATATATGGTCATCACATGTCTAAATTAATCATATTTAGGCCATCGCCCCCAAAGAACCTTTCTTTGTGCTCCCTCCTACAAAGGACTGAATAGAAGAGGGTGCACTGAATAATTCTAATACCCCATCTCAGACCATAATAATGCACACCAGTGATGATAACCCTTGTAAGGATCTGGAACACCAAGAAAGATGGGGAGCAACCAGTTCTTGAATACCTACATTTCCTACTGCAGTAATTAAATTACTGTGAACAATCATGTGAAAATGTCAAGTTTCCTGTGAAAAGACTAGAAGCAAAAAGATGGATAAAGAACGTGTCGTTTTAATTAAAGTACAAGGCGAGGTAGTCTCCACTTGCACTTTCCTTTATGAAAGATTTCCCCTTCGCTCCCAGACAAACTCTGGGAATTCTAGTTGCACATGGTAAGTCAAGAAGAGAAGGACCTATGAATGTTTATTTTTTTCAAGTTAGACAGAGGTTTCACTTTTACTAGTATAGCTACAATTACCATTGTGCATTTCTATTTCAAGTACTATTCCCTTCACTTGTACTGATGTACTTGTATACTGCCCAGTGGTATTGTGTATCCTTTTCTATATAAATGCTTATTTGCAAGGTAGCCTTTATGTCCACATAAACTCATTCATGATGACAAAACAGAGATACTGATCTCTGTTTTGTATCATTTGTTTTATAATTCTAGATATAAAATCACCTAGGTATTCATCAAGTACATTGCAAACCAACTGTAAGAGGGAATTATTACAGTTTATCCCTTGTCTGTGATACAGACCTTCATTAAGTCACTTGTCACTTGTTAATATTTTTGCTTGTAATTGCTGTTTTGGGACTGTGGATGGTTTTCCATATTGTAATGAACTCTTAAGAATTGAATAGGCATGTATTTTTCTACCCTTTTAAAGTAGTTTATCAGTATAATTATGGTTATCAAATAAGTATGAGAAAGACCGATTTCATCACCGAGTTCGAACTTGAAAGTTGACAATCAAATTTTTTGCTAAGACATCAGTTAGAATCAGGAATTTTGACCTTTGTTAAGTCTGCAGTCTAGCATAAAAGACCAGTGGGAAACGAGCAGCAGTCATGGCTTTTCATGTTGCTGAAAAAACCTCCACCACGCTCTGCTGGAGTATTTTGAAGAACTACTCACTGGGTATCATCAATTTTGCCTTACCAGGATATGAACATAACCCCGGTAATATTGAGGGTCAATTTACCTTTCAGTTCTGCCCTTTGGCCTTGGATCGTGCTTTACAAATCACAAACAGAATCCAAGCACAAGAACCATTTCTAAGCGCAATGCTTGACATGCATGGTTCCCTCATTTCTCAAAATCCTTGACTCTCCATTGGGAGTACATCACGTACTAGTCAGTATTGCATCATACATACCTGCTTCATCAAGCATTCAAATAAGTGTGTGAGACACTTTTATGATAACGTAGGTATTGATATGGTATGCTGATATGAATAATGGTAATCTCTAGAGTAGCTCTGCATTTTGCCTCCTGTTAAATGTGATTTCGAGAATTTAGTGTTTTGATAAAAAAAAATGGTTCAGTGATATTAAATAGTACTTTGCAAATGAAGTGTAAATATCTTAAAATCTTATTTTAGTTACATATACATTAAAATTTATAATTCCCTTTAAAATAGTGCATCTTGTATTGCAAATCATGCATTATCTTGAATTAAATCAATTCCAATACTTAAACATGAAAATGGCAAAATTACTAACTTTTGTAGATCTTAACAAAGCACTCAGTAATTTCTTCCGGATTCGTGATACCTATTTGGTTTTTGTATGTTCAACGTGAGTATATGTGCACAAAGACTAATTAGGTTTATTTATTCATGCATTTGAGAAATTTTCCTCAACAGAGTAACAGCATTGTTTATAAAATCCCATGTAAAGACTACGACTAATCTTATCTGAGACGGACGAAAGAGGAATTAAATGTCACACTAAATCAATATAAAAATTCAGTCAGAACTGGGTAAAGAATAATGTTTTTGTACACCTCAGTAAGAAATCACATGAGATTAATTAGTCCCGTAGTGGAATGATTGTAAGATGGAATGATAATGTTTACAGAAACCTGTTATAATCTGCATTAATACGCCAACATATGAAACTGAAATTGGAAGAAGTCCAGGTCCAAATAGTATAGAGCCCATTCCGCGCTAGATGTTCACAGGAGGATTAAGAGAGAAACTGAAGATTTTTCATGTCCATAGACTCGTCTTGGTTAATCAAGCACCTGTGGTTAATCCAGGACAGCTGTTCCTAAGCTGAAAATCGACCTCCAATGTAATGACCTTCGTATGCACTGAATCGTTTGATAACCCTTTTTCTGTTGCATTTAGTTTGCCTGAGAATGTCTTAGAAAAGGCTAACGATCTTGCTCTACATTGCTTTGCTTCGCCCATGGCCGTGTATTCAGCGTATTTAGATACCTATTTTTTTATTGATTTACATGTCTATCTATCTATCTATCTATCTATCTATCTATCTATCTGTCTGTCTATATATAGATAAATTATATATATCTATATATATATATATATATATATATATATATATATATATATATATATATATATATATATATATACACACATAGACTATATGTGTAAACATAAATATTTATATATATATATATATATATATATATATATATATATATATATATATATATATATATATATAATATATATATATATATATATATATATATATATATATAATATATATATATATATATATATATATATATATATATATATATATATACACAGTATATATACATGTGTGTGTGTGTGCATAGGTCTGATATTCAATAAGACGAAATTTTTCAGGTTACACCATTCCTCCCACCATATGGTATATGACCCATCTCTATTCACCTTACCCATATTTATACATTTCCCTCTATATACATTCAACCTGCCTTTAGTGTTCGCAACTGCTCTCATCCATTTCCTCAGTTTATCTATACCTCCACAGTAGAAAACGCTTCTTTGCCCTAATAAAGGCCCAAAACACTAGAGCTCTGGTGCTCTAAGCTAAAGAGAAAACATGAAGCGTTTTCTCTTGGTGACATAATTAAAAATTCTTGATATGACTGAAAGGGAAACGAAACGCAGAGCCGGCCAGGATGCTCGGCAAGAATGAGTCTTCAGTTCGTGTAGTGTTAAAATATATAAGAATAAAGTTTGTACTAACTTTGTTGTTGTACCAAAGGGACATCAAGACGTTCACAGTATGCAAGAGATGGTTGCATAGGCTCAGAAAAAGGACTAATCTGAATAACATAAAAGTTACTAGGGAAACTGCATCTGCTGACAAGGCAGCTTCTGCCATATTTCCAGGAGAATTAGAGGAAATTATTAAGGTTGGTAGGGAGGTGTCACCCTAAGCAAGTTGTCAAGCGGTATCTTGCCACCAAGGCTTCCTATACGCGTCAGATGTTTGAAATGATTCAAGCTGTTTCTAGCGCTGACCACCTTGACTCTGATATTTGGGACCACTGGGAAGAGTTCAAAACTGTTGATGACGTAACTTTCAAATGGTGAGTGTATGTTGGAAGAATTTGTGGAAGGAATTGCTCCAAGAGTTCAAAGGTTTTCCACGGATTAACAGAGAAAAGATAATCGTCGCTATAGAAAGACAGGGTTGGTGGTGATGTTGGAAGGCATCAGCAATTCGTCTAAAGAGGAGGAAGCTAATGAAAAAGATTCTAAATATCTGATAATGAAAAAGATTCTAAATATCTGATAAAAGGGTTTCAACCAATAAATAATGTAAAAGAGAAGATAATAATTTATTATTTCATGATGGAATCCGCATATGATAATCGCAGCACAGAAACCTCCAGCGTATATTTCATCAATGAAAGAAACAAAACGAAAAGTTTCCTATCACAATACTTCCTAAAGGTGGAAAAAAAGCAGTTACAACTGTCAACGATTCCCAACCATCAATATCGACTCGACTGCTCCTGCCGGCAAACAAATCATCTTCATATGCTCTGCATTTAAAAGCTCTGGAAGATGATAATGCTGGTAATCATTCTGGCACTGCGTTGGTTCGATAGACTAACGCATAACGCATCATCACGGTACCTACACAGTTACACCACTGCATCATCTACTCGTCTTCACAGACACTGCACTTCATCATCGTACCATCATTATAATCACCATAATGTATCATCGGAACAACAGTGATAACAGAGAAGCTGGTGAGTAGACCGAGCTAAGGTATCTTTTAATAGCAAAATATACCATTTTTCTTTCGGGTATAGATGATACAACATTCTTCGATATAAATCAGACATAGTTTTCATCGTGAAATGTATAACAATACGGTATATTTCACATTAGTCTTTCATTTTTATAAGGCCAAATAGAGTCATTTTCATTGTTACTTTTTATGGCTCTACAGACTCCTTGGAATCAGGCTAGAACATGAAAATCCTTATAAGAGAGAGAGAGAGAGAGAGAGAGAGAGAGAGAGAGAGAGAGAGCCAGTGCTGTATGACAATATAAAATTATGTTTATTTGTTGTGTACGTGTCATTAAACTTTGGCAAATACAGTATATGCAGTACTTACTGTAAATCTCTTTACATTATGGGACTGCAGATCGTTCACTATAAAATGTGGCTTTCGCTCTCAGCGCCAAGTTCTATTATGTATCCACCCTGGATTAGTGGGACTGCTGTGTGTACACACGCAAATACACCCACATAATAATAATAATAATAATAATAATAATAATAATAATAATAATAATAATAATAATAATAATAATAATAATAATAATGTCATTATTATTATTATGACTATTTACCTAGGCACAACCTTAATTTGGAAAGTAGAATGTTCCAAGCCAAAGGGTTCCTTCAGGGACATCCCAGTAAGAAAAAAGCATTTGCAGTGTATGCATAACAGAACACCTACAAGCACGTATACAGATACATATGAAGAATGGCGTAAAACCTCGTATATCTGAACACACACATACAGTTGTACTGCTTTTGCCACGGGTGTTTGGTTAAGAATTTTATGAAACTATAATTATATGAATATGTTGATCCAGACACTGCAGCCTACTGAAGTTTATTTGCCTATGTAAGACTGACGTGTTCAAACCAGTCTTTACCTAACATGATTTGTGAATGTTTTCCTATGAAGCAGCTTTATTGCACGACCTGCAAATGTATCGTTAATCTTTCCGACGGAACAGTGGTGAAGACTTTACCGGCTCTGTTATTTTGGAATGGCATCACCGACCGCGTAACTTTTGTCAGAGGCATTATTTTTCAGACGTAATCTGTTTTCATAAATAACCGTGAAACTTTCATGTTTCTCACAGTAAAATATATTATGAGTCACTTTTATGGCTGGTTTTATTATTTTCTGCATGACCGTGAACCTTTGTTTGCTCACTGACGAATGCTCTCCAAAGATTTAAGGCTTTATCATTTGAAACAGAACGGTCATGGATAAATTTGTAGCAACTAGTGGCTTTTACGTTCATAAGTTCCTTCCCACTAGTCCCAAAGCAGGATCTGGGTCACCATTAACACGTATTGGCATGATTTACCTGGCATTCATACTGAAAAGTTTCAAGGAATTCTTCACCGATAAAGTATATCTATGCCCTGGGCATGACCTGAATCGCTGAAAAAGCATAACCAGAAAGCTTATAAAAAGGTTCCTGGAGAACTGGTTGTAGTCCTGTGTCGTTTTTATTTATTTCAGTTTTATTAAATATAAGTCGAAAGGCTAATATATATATATATATATATATATATATATATATATATATATATATATATATATATATATATATATATATATATATATATATATATATATATATATATATATATATATATATATATATATATATATATATATATATATATATATATATATATATATATATATATATATATATATATATATGTATATATATATATATATATATATATATATATATATATATATATATATATATATATATATATATATATATATCCTTTCTAATCTCCTCTTTTTTTCTTTCCTGTATTTTTATTGACACATGCGCTGTGGAATCTTTCTGTACATCTAAGGTCTTTTGGCCTATTCAGTGAGATGTCCATTTATTGTTAACGATACTAATTCAGAATATTCTTGGATTATCAGCAGCATTTAAAAAAGTTTAAGGAAAATCTACTGACATGACTTGCACCATTCCTACTGTAACCAAAAAGGCAAGCAGGTGTAGAAATAATCAGCTTCGTGAGCAAAACTGATCACCTTTTGATAAAAAAGGGCCAAGTTTTAATGGTCGCTCATAAGTGGCAGAGTCAAGGGGCAGGCCATTGCAATATCTCGCAATGTCCTAGAGACCAAAGATATTCATAAATGATCAAAATCTAAACCACCACTCCACCTAAGCCAGACCCAGGGCGACCCGGCAGTGTTTGTTAGTGATTACTCAACTGGTAGACCTATTGGCTCCTCTAAACTCTCCATTCCTAGCTCACAGGGCCAAAATATCTTTTGAAAGTGAAAACTATTGTTATATACCAAGTTTGTGGGCTGTAGTTGTCTTTGAAAGAAATGCATGATGGTTGTTTATAGATGACATCATTGTCTACCACCTGTTGCCACATGTTTTTTGTATTCAGTATCTTCCTTTCCGTCTTATTCTAGTTCTGTGAGCAGTGAGGGCAACATTGTAGAATCTCATTCGAGAATTTAATAACTGACGGTGTCCTCCAGAATTTATTTTAACCCGAATCATTGCAAGATAAAAAAAAAAAAATGGACCTTCACCAGGACCGTGAGATACGGGCATATGATGGCGACAGATGCTGATTTTCATGGTAAGGTAAAGTTCGGATTTTCACTGAGTGATATGTCGAGCCTGCCACTGGTGTGCATGATTTTTTTTTTATTGACTATATGGTACCTTTTTCGAAATATACATGTAAAATAGTGATTCACTGTGTTTTTTATTCATCTCTATCACATCAGGTTGTCAAGTTATATGGAGACGTTACTTTTCTCCTTTTGTATAAGTAAATAATAAAGTATATTACCAATTAAAATGCTTACCTTATATTGACTTAAATGTTAAATTTTATATATTTTTTCTTTATTTTCCGACTGTGAATATGTCTAGAGGCTGCATAAATTCACCAGCTATATTTTTCTATGTCTGAGGGCTATTCACCCTTTCAGATTCTCTGAGCAATGTTACTTCTTTGTTGAAGCGTTGCTATTTAGTTTATTTTGGCTGCAAACTGGGAGACAAGGACAAGTCATTTACACCTCACAAATCTTGCAAGAGTTGCATCAGTAAGCTCCAAATGTGGTCAGTTGGAGTATCAATGGTATGGCAGGAGCAGAGGAACCACCATGATGACTGCTACTTTTGTATGACTAAAGTAGTTGGATTCAACAAGAAACTAAAGATCGCATAATATACCCAAATATTCTTTCAGCAATAAGGCCTGTTCCACACTCAGATGAAATTCCTGTACCTGTGCCACCTGAGACATGGGAAATTTCATCAGAGTCTGATACTAGTGATACTAATAAGATGGAAGTCGACTATGAACCACCAACAAATGACGATCATAAACTCTTCAAGCAAGCTGATCTCAATTACTTGGTTAGAGACCTTAAGCTTCCAAAAGAAAGTGCACAGTTACTTCTAGCCCCTGGAACAACATTCGCTCGGTACCGTCATCGTGGAGCGGAATTCACTCAGTTCGTTAAGAAAGAGGATTCTTTAGTTTTCTGTTCAAATATTTCTGGCCTTATTGAACGCATGGGGATGTCGTACAAAGCAGATGAATGGAGGCTCTTCATTGATTCTTCTAACAGAAGTTTAAAGGCTGTTCTTCCCCACAATGGCAACACAGCTGCATCTGTGCCAGTTGGCCATAGTGTCCAAATGTCAAAAACTTAAGAAAATACGAAGACACTAATAACTGAAATCAAGTACCATAATCACAATTTTCTCATTTGTGGTGATTTAAAAGCTATTGCTCTCCTACTAGGTCTTTAAGGGGGGGGATACACTAAGTATCTCTGTTTTCTGTGTCTCTGGGATAGTAGGGCAGACTGACAGGACTATGAACGAAAAGACTGGCCATCAAGAACCAGGTTCTTGCCCAGAAATCACAAAGTGAAAGCTGCGCCACTAGTTGACCTAAAAAAAATTATGCTGCCACCACTCCACATCAAATTAGGTTTTATGAAAAATTTTGTGAAGACCCTAAACAAGAATGGAGCTGCTTTCAAGTACGTGGAGTCAAAGATTCCTAGTATAAGTGAAGGTAAGCTAAAGGCAGGAATCTTTGTTGCCCTCAGATTCGGGAACTGATGAAGGGCAAAAATTTTGAGGAAGCATTAGCAGATGTCGAGGTGAATGCCTAGTTTTCCTTCAAGAAGATTGTCTAAAACTTCTTGGGAAACAGCCGCTCTCCAGAATATGAAAAAAATGATCCAAGACCTGATTTCAAGTTTCTAGCAACTTGGGTCAAGAATGAGTTTGAAGATGCACTTTTTGCACTCACATCTTGACTATTTTCCCAAGAATTGTGGGGACTACAATGAAGAACAAGGAGAGCAGTTCCATCAGGATATTTGCATGATGGAAACTAGATACCAGGGCGAATGGAATGTCAGCATGATGGCGGATTACTGCTGGCCTTTGAAACGCAATGTTCCCGATGCACAGCACAAGCAGAAATCAAAGCGGTCCTCCTTCCTTTGAATCAGTATGTAGGCTGACCATTAGGAGCATATTTTTATTTACATTCATTTGATTTGATGTTGATGATTCTGATTCATTTCATAATGAACGTGGTTCATTTCATGTTGATTGGAATACGTATGTTCTTAAAACTAACAGGATGTGCTTTTCCTTGATTGCTTGCTTCACTTCAATAAAGCAACAATCTATTAAAAATTCATATTTTTTATTATTAATTTGTATTTTATTCAACACTCTTGCGTAAAAGAGCAAAATGTTTTAGATATGTAAAATCAGCAACCCAAGAATATGTAACATCACATCCATGAATAAAAACAAATAAAAAAATAAAAAATTCCCAATTGCAGACCAGTGATATATGTGCACCGAGAGTCAACTTTGACATAAAGGATACAACACGGCCACAGCAAGATTGACCAGATTACTCCAAGATGCTATAAACAAAGCCAATGCTAGAGAGTTAAACATAGTACAAATGGTAGAAACTCCTTAATTTCCATCTGCTAGGAAACTAAAGGAAACTACAAATGCTGCAACAGCAATGAGAGCTATTCCAATTCGAACAGCAGAATCGTGACCAAAAATTTTGAGTTATTCTTGAACGAATTGGGCTTCGTATACCTCTAGAAGAAAATGTTTTTCAGCAAGATCGACGGCGACAAGATGCAACAACAAAAATTACTATACAATCACCGGCATTACTTGAAGATGGTTTGACTTCAAAAATTGTCAAGAGATGGGAGGCTAGTTGGAAAAATTACAGTCAAATTGCTAAGTTGCATGGAAAATCATATGAGGACCAAGTGGCTATGTTTTCACATGAGGACCAAGTGGCTATGTTTTGGACATTCTGCAAGCCAGAATTTATGCAAATAATTCATCATGCAATGGTTATTTCACTGTACACTGAGATGACCTTGAATGAAATTCCAGATAGTATTAGGTCACACCTTACGGATCAAAGGAACATTGCAGTTGACAGATATAAACTTATAAGAAGGAAACAAGAACCTCGTGAGTTCTTTGATGAGTTTGCTGTTGACCTTAGGGAACAAGTTGAGGATGTTAATCTTGAAGATATGACAGCTGATGAGCGGATTGCTACCTGAATTGTATCTGGCATTCCTGATGATGAAATAAGGCAAGGGTTGCTCAGTTATAGGCCACCTTTGAACTTGGTTGATACAACTACACGTTGTCACAACAGAGTTAGCCGAAAGAGAAGACAAGCAATTTTTCAAAGGTGCCAATGATAATGCTGACAAAACCAGATGACATAAGAGAAGACAGAGCAGGAAGAGAAGCGAAAAATCTGGAAATGTAAGTAAAATTCGAGTTAATTTAAGTTGTTTGGAAAGACTTCCAGTATTACCTATTGATCTTCACCTTCTTGGAAAGGCATCTTTAACAAATAAAAATGTTGTTGCTGGTACAGGAGCTGAAATGACAGCTGCTAGCAAACAAGTGATGTTAATGGAAAGTCATTTGTTGTAGTGGGCTTGAGTAGGCTACACTAAATTGATCCTGAAATGTAATGGGTATGAATGCACTAAAAATGTAACGACATAAGAAGTGAAGATATGTAAAAATCTTGGCATTGTGATTGAAGATTTCCCATATCCTTTGAAGAAATCACTTGGGCATAAAGTATTTAAAGTTAAAGACACAGTAGGAGCAACAGAAATCACTGACAAAATGGAGAAGGAAAATATTTGTTTAATGAAAGAGTATCAAGAAGTTTTCCAAAGCACTGGGAAATTAAAAGTGAAAAGTGCACTGTTGAAGATAGAACTCAAGGATGAAGCAAAACAGTGAGTTACCCCCTGCGAGAAGCAGTGAAAAGAAAGGGGCTCAGTGAAATGATTCAACAAAATGACGTTGAACGAGGTTAAACAGGCATACAGTATAGTGTCATCCAATTGTAGTTGTACCTAAACCTGCAAGAGGTATCAGAATGACAGTCGATCTGACGAAGCTAAATTCACAGGTACACAGACCTGTACATAATGCAAAGATACCACGATATGCTGTAAATAGATTGTTCATGGTACTAAATACTTTACAGTTTGTGATGCTATTAAAGGATACTGGCAGGCAGAATTACATGAAGAATCGGTGGATTTGACTACCTTTCTGACACCTTTGGGAAGATTTAGGTATAAGAGAGCACTAATGGTTTTATTAGCCCTGGTGATAGCTATAACTTTAGAGACCTCTCTATTGATGGATTAGAAAGGACCCATAAGGTGGTGGATGGTGTATTAATAGCTAGTTGCTCACGTGAGGAACATAACAAAAGAGGTGTAAAGGCATTTTTAAAACAATGTGTTAAATATGGTATTTCTTTGAACCCAAAGAAATTTAAATTTGCCAGAAGTTCTGTGCAGATTGCTGGATTTGCTTTGTCTGGGAAAGGCACGGAAGAAGGCCCAAGCAAACTGAAGGCTATTGCAGAGTTTGCAAACTCTGCAATATAACAGAATCGTGAAGTTTCATGGGTATGGTAAACCAGCTGGGATCATTCAGTCCCCATATTAGTGCAGATGCAGTGCCACTGAGAGACCTTCTTAAAAGTAAAAATCAGTTTTTATGGTTACCAGTTCCACGACAGAGCTTTCGCTGAAGTAAAGAAACTTTTTACTAACTCCTCAATTCTTGCACAGTTTGATGCAAATAGGGAGACTCAACTATATACGGATCGAAGCAGTACAAGAACTAGGTTTCGGCTTAACGCAAAAACGCGGTAGATAGAAATCTATCACTTGTAGAAGTCGATTCTTGGCTGATGTGGAGACAAGGTATCCAGTAACTGAGTTAGAGGCATTAGCAATTAGAGATGTTATTAAAAAGTGCCGACTTTATTTATCAGGGCTCCCACACTTCATAGCTGTCACAGATCATCAACCCCTATCACCCATTTTTAACAATTATTCGATGACTCAAATAGAAAACATCAAGTTACAGAATTGGAAGGTAAAACTTCAGAGTCAATTTCAACTTCAAAGTCGAATAGAGAAAGGAGCATGCCATTGCTGATTGTCTTAGTCGTGCACCAGTTAATGACCCAGAACAAGTTGAGGATGACATACACCTGTGAGCTATTTTAGCAGCGAGAATTTGTACACTGGATGATAGCTTTCCAAAGGATGCTGACAGAATTGTTGATCCTATCACTGAAGTTTACAGGAAACTGCCAGAGCTGATAGCAATTGTATGAAGCTTGTTGATGCTATCAAGCATGATTCTGTTGGATCTGAAAATGCATTACCTTCTGTGAAGTAGATCAAAACTATCCGACATGAATTAGAAGGACCAAACAGCACCCTCAGACGTGTGTATTGGCCAGAAACCACAATTGATAAAAAAATGTGGAGTACGCCAGTGCTATCTTCCAAGTTTAGTCAAAGAAACTCTGGAATCAGACCCATTACCCAGTAGACCTTTTGCAAGTGTTTCAGCTGACCTACTTTCTTGCAAAGGCGGACATTGTCTGATTTTTGTCGATTACCTGAGTGGATATCCGATGGTACATGAATGGAAAGATGATCCCTCAATGAAACAAGTTACAGGTGCTATGATAAGGATGATGGACATTTTGGGCAGCATGCAAAGAATGCATACTGATGGCAAACCACAATTCAAGAGGGGGACTTTCAGAAATTCCTAGAGAGAAAAGCTCACCCCATTTCTCGAGCAGCAAGGGGCATGCGGAGGTGTCCGTGAAGAAAGTAACAAGGTAAAAACTAGGTTGAAAAACACTTGAAACCTCAACAATGGTGAAACGTTTCATGAGGCCATATTAGAATTAAGGAATACACCAAGAATGGATGGAGAATTGCTGAACCAAGTTGTTTTCGGAAGAAACCTCAGAGCTATAGTCCCTATTTATAAAAGGCAATGATGTCGGAGAACAAAGATGACGAAGAATTATTTAGAAGGAGATATCTATATAGGTTAAAGGAAAATACAATGAAAATTCCAAAGACCTGAAACAATTTGCTGTAGGAAATCACGTCCGTATCTAAAGCCATACTACGAAAGAATGGGACAAGAAAGGCTACGGAACAGGAGCTACCAAGTTAAAATAATACCGAGCAGAAAGTTGTGGTGGAGAAATCGCCGCTTTTTTCGTAAGCATGAATGGGCATCCAGGGGGGAAAAGATTTCCCTACCACAAGATATAAATACGGAACTTTTCCGAAAGCGAAACCAGAGAGAAAGGAAGATGATAGTACGTTTTGTAATATAGTTGTAGAAAATTCAATACTTTGTGTTTATTGTACATTGATAGAACTGAAAAATCTGTAGAAAAAAAAGTCGTTATAATACCGAGTTCGCAGGCTGTAACTCTCGTTAAGATGAACAAACGTATAATTACTGTTACAGTAATACATAATGGTTGTTTATAGGCGACATCGTTGTTTACAAACTGTTGCCATGTTTATTGTATCCACCATCTTCCTTTCTTTCATATTCAAGTTCTGTGAGATGCGAGGACAACACTGTAGAATTCATTCGGAAATAAATAACTGGCGGTGCTCTCCAGAATTTATTTTAACCAGAATTAGTATATTACAACTATCAACCAGTATGCTGAACTATGGATCCAGTGATCACAAGTTGCCAACAATCCAACCGAGCCACCAAAACATAAAATAAGTTTCACTGATATACTATATTCCTGCCAATGTACTGTATGCTTTATATTCAGTTTATGCACTTGATGAAATCAATCAGATTAAATCTGATAATGCTTTGGCTAACCACGGGCAAAGAAAGAGCAGCACGACTGGTATTAGGAACAAATGGAAAGGGAACCTTAGAATTCTACTAAAATCAGTAAGGTAACGGAAAGTTCTTCCGTAATGTCGCTATTATTACGGAAATATCACCGAATACCCGACCAATATTTTTGTACGGATTCTTTTCTTTTCATTGACATCCTCCTTCCTAATGGTTCTATTGCACAAAAGAAAGATATAAAGAACGTGTTCTTGTTAGATAGTCAAAAGGACCGGTGAATAAGGTCTCACACTTCTTAGAGATGCTGAAAGTTCTGCTTAACCTACCATCTTTGCAGTAGCTGCTATCTCAAAATAGCTTAAAGCCTTTTGGTACAGGATTCAGAGGGTAGAAAAAAGACCTAACAGAACGGGCACCCATGGACACAGCTCCCAAGATAACAACAGCTTGTTTTTAGCCGATGGTTCTCATTCTTGAACAACATTGTTGCCAGGGAACCAAAATTATACCTCCATAGCTTTTTTAAGTTGTCCTTTTGCCACTTCCGCCCTCATTGTTGATCAAAGATAAGCGGAATTTTTGATCGTCGTTCGAGAGGCAAAGGCCTGCAATTCAGTTTCAGAACTATTCCAACTACTGCGAAGCCACTCGAATCTGGTTTAACTTTTCATGTTATCAAACAATTGATAGATTCATAATAATAATAATAATAATAATAATAATAATAATAATAATAATAATAATAATAATAATAATAATAATAATGCCTATTTCACCTGGGAAGGTGTCCTCGAAAAGTGTTTGCATTCCGGTTTTCATCCAGGGTCCTGGAATGATGTCGCAAGCCCCATGACCTCCACAAATCTGGCTGTGATGCATAACATTTGAATATCTACCAAATGGAAGCTTCACGGCTATTGTCAACAAAATTCTAGTGATTTTTCTGAAAATTGGCCCTGAATCGCCTTTCCCCGGTTGAAGACAAACTCGGGACTAGCTAGTGAGGTGATACAAGCAATAATTGACAAAGTGAACACATGAATGAAAAAGACTATCCACTATATTATATATCGCGCACATGGAATGCATTTATGAATACACTTCAAACTGCAGTACGAGGAGTAAACGTGAATGGCAATATTGTGTGTGTGTGAGAATCAGGCCTCCTTTCCTAACAACTCGATTATATTGCAACCAATCTAGTAGGCAGGATCGACGTCGAGAGAACGCGATTTTGTTCCTATTTCCGACACTATTTCTCTACGAGAGTCAAGGTAAAACCATATTTCCTACTCTGGCATTAGGGTGTGCCTGAAAGATGATTTTTAAGAGCCTGCCCAGGTAAGAGAGAGAGAGAGAGAGAGAGAGAGAGAGAGAGAGAGAGAGAGAGAGAGAGAGAGAGAGAGAGAGGGGGGTATCTTGAGAAGTATTTCACCAACCCCATTGAGGTTAGAGAGAGGGAGAGGAAGAGCGAGAAAGAGAAAATATCTTATGAAATATTTCTCCCGGTGGGGTTAGACTTATTTCGATGAGACAGACAGACAGACAGAACGAGAGAGAGAGAGAGAGAGAGAGAGAGAGAGAGAGAGAGAGAGAGAGAGAGAGAGAGAGAGAGATTATCCGGTTTGTTCAGCTGTGAACCACCCGCAGAGATGAAATGAAAAGGGAAGTAGGCGAAAGAAGGTATTGACATTTAAAGAAAAACGAGAAGAAGCAGAACGAAGCTAAAAAAAAAATGGAGCTCTTACAAGTAAATCAATACCCAATGTTATCTGTTTAACGTAAGATATCTTAAGCATAAAGTAGCGGCATAAAGTACATCCAGATTCACAACCACTGCTCATATTTGCGCAATAGTCGAGAGTATCATGCGGCAAACGACTGCATATTATAGTCTCGGTCATTATTTAGAAAGCCCTGACCATTAGATACAAATACCGCAGGGTTAGGAACACGCACACGTATAAATATAATATCTATATCTACATATATATACATACACATATATATATATGTGTGTGATATATATATATATATATATATATATATATATATATATATATATATATATATATATATATATATTAAGTCTGTATATAAAGTTTTAGCTTAACTTTAAACGAATAACTTCTGCAGTGAATCGAATTGCGGTGTTGCCATCTTGAGGTCTGAACACACACACGATGCGCTGGGAATGATTTATTAGGACTCGGTACTGAGGGTGACTGAAATGAGGAATGTGGGATGGAGTGACTAAGTGCCAGCTGAGGCCCAACTCTCAGGAGACCCTGGTTCTGAAAATGCACACTCCCGTTTTGACTGTAGTCTGATGAACAATAAAATGAAAGGGGTGAGGATGGGAAAAGTCAAGCAATGAAAGACAACAGCTGAGAATTTGGTGCGGAAATGTTTTTCTGGTGACCGAATACGTGAACTAGATTAGATTTCTTATGATGTAGGGTACTGCTAAATTTAGTAATACGTTTCCCGAGCCAAGACCAACAAATTCTGCTTTAAAAAATTCCAAATCGTGGAATATTGAAGAAGACACTAGTATGGTTCTTGCGGATATAAATAAGTGGAACTATTTTCTACAGACAAAATAAGTTTGTGAAGCACAAATGCTCCAAATGCCAGTAGCTATCACAGTCACTATCCTTCCTGTCATCTGTAGGGGAGTGTGCTTGCCAAGTATGAAATTTACCTATCTCAAAGTTAGAGTGTTATGGTCAACCTTGTTAAAGTTACGATCAAAATCTGCACTGTAGGCGTTACTAAAGTTTCTTGCAGTGTCCCTTCGGCCCCTAGCTGCAACCGTTTTACTGTACCTCCATTCATATTATCTTTCTTCCATCTTGTTATCAACCCTCTCCTAACAATTATTTCATAGTGGAACTGCGAGGTTTTCCTCCTGTTACACCTTTCAAACCTACTTATTCTCAGTTTCCTTTCCAGCCCTGAATGACCGCATAGATCCCAGTGCTTGGCCTTTGACCTAAACTCTATATTCCATTCCATTCTTGCGTCTCAGAAACCCTCTCCTGACTGTTTTTTTTTTTAACTGCTGAAGGTAATCTTTTTCTTGACATAACACAGTTGAGAGATATAATATAATGATAAGGGCGAATTTCCTTATGGTTACGACGTCAGTAACCTAGATGTTGTAACACCAGTTTTAGTAACTTTCAATTAATCAGTCAATGCTGATGGAAATAATAATTAAACACGCGTTGAATGAGGCCACTTTCTAACCTTTTTTGGCCCATGCACCCTTCACCATGACAGAATGTCATTCTCCCCCCGCCCCCATTTCCAAAATTGTCTGCCTCAAAATAATATGCAACAAAATACTATCACAAACACACAAGCTAGTGGAGAGAAATCCCAGCGTGGCCTCTCAGTAGTGCGAGCCGATGCACACTGCGTTTTGTGTGGTCCTAGAGTCAGTTTGAGTTCGCCAATCTGTGTCATAATTCCCCCCGGTTGAGAACCAGTGGTATAGATTTTTGTGAAATTATGATGGTAAACCCATTGATCAAAAGCCCAATAAAAATTGTACAACGTGCGGGTGTCGGAAGCCCATACTTGTTGAATTTATATATCAAGAGGTAAGCGTTATCAATATAATTCTTAGCACAAAAAAGAGTCATGATTGCAACATATTTTATTATTCAACCCAACTTCACTTGAAAACTGTTGTAAACCCTGAAATTCTTAATCCTTAATTCGTACGGCGCTGAACAGCAACCACGATCACACTTGAAGCCTACACTCGCATTGCCGTCGGGCCTCTCTGCAGTCGACTCTGCTGTGGGGTGGGCTTCTGGCCCACAAATCACCCTCCTCTGGTTTTGTATCCCGAAATATCAATTTGAATTGCCCCAAAACCTAGATGTGGTGAGTGATGAAATAGAGGAGGACTGAGATGCCAAAAGATGGCTTTTATTTTAGACAATTTCTTATTGATGCCCCTTCACATCATCTCTCTCTCTCTCTCTCTCTCTCTCTCTCTCTCTCTCTCTCTCTCTCTCTCTCTCTCTCTCTCTCTCTCTTTATACCTGGAGGTCTCAGAGCCAGGTAAGGGACGGAGAGTTAGAACCACTCTACAGGATTTCTCTCTCTCTCTCTCTCTTCCCATATACTCATTCTGGCACAGGATTGAGAACATGTGATTTCTTAACGTCTGAATAACGACAAGAAATAATGCAAGATGTTTCGAAGACTTTCCAATTCGAATTTCCCACCATTCACTCACCTCTCTCTCTCTCTCTCTCTCTCTCTCTCTCTCTCTCTCTCTCTCTCTCTCTCTCTCCATCCTTTATGGCAAAGCTTCTCTTTGGCTTTCAAGAAAGTTCTTGTCACACCTGTAACTTATCCCTTTGAATTCTACCTTAACATCCAAAGCTCAAAGGCTTGCATGGAAGCTTTATGTACACTTTTGTTTGGTTCCGGCACCTTAGCTGGTAAGATACTGTTGTGATAGGGAAACGTGCAACTGAGCAGAAACGTGATTGAAAGTATTTCTTGATGCAGCCTTTAATGTCATAGTCTTGTGGTTTATATTCTATTTGTCAGCAGTCCTCCTTCTCGTCATGTTGATTTCTTTCACCCTTGTGCATATACACTGGCCTCCCCTCAGCCAGGAGGGGAGTTATCTTGGCTGTAGGCTTACCTGTTACCGATGCCTTATGTGATTATTTTGTGATGCCAAGTGTAAAATGCAAGTCTGCGGGAGGGAAGCTCTCTCTCGCAGTTTCATGCACTCGGCATTTGGTTAGTAATTTGTGATTAAGAGTGAAGAAAATAGAAATATGATCTAAGAATACATCATATTTTGTTATTCCGTTACCAGAATAAGCCTCTAGAGTGAGAGAGAGAAAGAGAGAGAGATACGGGAATTGACAACAGAAAGGTGTAGCTTTTTGGCTTTAGACACTGAATAGTCACACTGGTGAACTGATGAGGCAGATCCTACTAATGATTCAGAATGTAAAACTAGAAGAGCCTGGCAAAGCCACCATCGGACATATTCAGTTTTTCAGACATTGCTTCGTCAGGAGCCCCACCTGAGACGTCGGTTAAATTTGTTGTCCTCGTTAGTTCTAAATTTCAGCTTTCACTTTCATGGTCATAAGCACAGCTTGTGCATCTAACACGTTTGCATGTAAGTTCGCGAGCATTCAGGGTCAAGGTTCACTGAAACAGTGTAAGAAAAGCCCCTTTTCCAACCCATTCTTCGTTAAGTGAGGCATTATTTGAAGAAATCTGGTTTCTTATTAAGTTAGAGAAATTGTTAACATTACTGTTAGTTGTGCACCATCCCATCAAAATGACAGTGACATAAGATAAGTTCAAGATGCAAAATCCGGATCCTAGGAAAGTCCAGTACCATCCCCGGCTCGGACCAAGGTACCCTCATTGATTCGTTCAGTATACCCTTGCAGGACCATTGGTGAGAACGGCTGGTACCAAGCTCGACGACGGCAAGTTCAGACATGTGTTTTTTTTTTCAATAAACTGGGGATGATATTCACACTCAAAATATATTGCCTTTTATTTCGTAGTGATTATTATTATTATAACTATTTTCTTTCTTCGGCTACATAAGATGACCAGGAAGATTCTGGCTTCTAAAATGTTTTTTTTTCTCGTGCCACACTATTTCCTTTATATTCATTTTCATCAGTTTGCAGTTTCTCTATATCAGCACACTAAGCGGTGTTGTTTTTAGTTTCCAGTAAAAGAAAACTATTGAGATGGTTTTGTCTGTCCTTTCTCACTTTTTCTGTCCGCCCTCAAATCTTAAAAACTACCGAAGCTAGAGGGCTGCAAATTTGTATGTTGATCATCCACCCTCCAGTCAAAAAACATACCAAATCGAAGCCCTTTAGACTCAGTAGTTTTTATTTTACTTAAGGTTAAAGTTAGCCATAATTGTACTTCTGGCACCGCTATAGGCACCAACAACGCAGGCCACCACCGGACCGTGGCTGAGTTTCATTGGCTGCGGCTAAGAGTTTAATGGGTCGTGGCTGAGGCCACCAAAGGACCGTGTTTGATTTTCATGGGTTGCGGCTAAGAGTTTCATGGGCCGTGGCTGAGTTTCATACATCATTACACGCTGTACAGAGAGCTCGATTTTTTACTTATTTATATTACTAATTAATTAACGAAACAGCAATTTGAGGTGATTTATGGGTGCATAGCTTGCTATAAAAACTGGCATCTTTTGAAAAATGTTGTCTCTTATCCTAATTTTCTGAGTTGTGCATCATTTCTTAGAATTTTTGCGTTAATCAAATCATGGTAACCTCGTATCACGCGTATGGAAAGAACGAAGGATCAGACAAAGCTAAAAATGACAGGCATCAACATACTGTACTTCTGTCAGTTTTTATGCAAGAGAACACAGGCAGTTACAAATTCTAAACCACAGCCTCCTTTTACTTTACTTCCCTAAGCATTTACATAAAGAGTTTCGCTCGAAAACTAGAAATAAAAAGAAAGCTTTTTCTTCGTCAACGGAAAATTTCATGCATAAGGTGAAGATCAATGGTTTCTCGGTAAAAGAACGCTTTCGAAACGCGACGTGCCGTTTTTTTTAATATTTGATTTTCATAGTGGTCAAGATCACCTATATTGATAAGAGAAAGCAAGAACAATAAGTCAAGCATATTTTTTTTTTTTCAGAATAATCAGGCGCCTGAGAAATGTCGAATGTCCAAGAAAGGGGATTTGTAATCTACAACACTCACAATTCGGATAAACTGATGAAAAAGCTTTTTGTGTGCTCGTGTGGCATGTGTGTGTGTATGTGTGTGTACGTTTACGTTCACTTATGTTCCGAATTTATCCTTTTCGTATCTATTAAAATGTCTTGAGTTTATAGGCATAAAATTTAGTATAATTATGGCCATAAAAATCTACCAGAAACGTAAACTGGGTTTCTCGTCGTCTTCTGGTAATTTAGATAGCATATCCCTTTCTATCTGCGTTTCAAACAATTTTAATAAAAAAAAAAAAAAAAAGAGTTTGAAAAGTTAATCTTGAGGACTGCCTTGTACCGAAAAAAATATGAATAACCGTAGACAGTGTTCCCCAAATGATGCACTATTCATGTAATTATTAGTCGTTAAAGTTCATGGTTTGCCTCGGGGGTTCCTCCTCCCTTCGTTCAGAGAAGAAATGCGTTGCATCACACGATATTCTATGTAGTGGTCAATGCCGATTACGATAAGGCTTTCGCCATCCCGTTCATTAGAATACTGTTATTACCGCTGCCTCGCGTGTTCTGCGAAAAATGCTTCTCTCTCTCTCTCTCTCTCTCTCTCTCTCTCTCTCTCTCTCTCTCTTTGAGAATGCGATCAATAATTCATTTTACAGTTGCTGTACCGTTATTCGTACCAGTTTCACTTTCACATTATCAGGGTATACCGTCGAGAGTCAATCTGAATGATAAAATTTCTCTCACTGTAGCTTTCTCAGGTAGCCCACCCGATCAATGGGAAAAAAGATACTCATTCGCTGCCCTTCTTCATAATTCGACGCTATAAGAGGTGTTCGACGTATGATCACTCTTGAACGGATGAACGGGCCTTTTATGAAAATGAGGAAGGCGAGACCAAAATGCTATATATATACTCTTTGACTGCAGGATCTTCTAAACGAAAGAGCGCTCCGGAAACCAGAAAAAATCCTTGTGGTTTGCAATATTTGAGTCGACCGTTTAGCAAACAAAAAAGTGGCGTTGTATTCGCGCAGAGGCTGCGAAGTCGCTGATCCTGAATTAATAAAGCTTATCGATTGTGAGCATTAAAAGTGGAACATGTGTGAGAGTAGCAGCAAATCGCCCTTTTCCCAAGTCTGCTCATTTATAAAGCATCGGTTAAAGAGAGGCTTCGTTTCCACCTGGCTATTCCTTCGATTGTGCGCCTCGGGACACTTCATCTCATGGATCCACATAAACATCTTTAACCAGAAATGAAGAATGCGCAAGGTAAAGGGAAATAGTTAGTGAAGAGGTATTTGCGGCAGCCTTCAATCTCCTCCACCAGCTATTTCCTGACTGGGCTTGTGATACGACACTGTGGGTATGTTTCCCTATGAAGTGTTGAGTCTTCCGTGCTTGTTCATCTGCAGTGATCTAGTTCTTTGTTGTTTGGCTTCCTTGGCTCCTCCTTGGCTTTTCGTCCGTACCTGCAGAGTCTTCAGCTATGAGAACAACCGGAATATCCCTGTCAACCATTAACGGCAGCCACAATATTACAGGTTACAAAAACAATGTGCAGACCATTACTTTATTTTATTATCGCTTCAAGTCTCGTTTCCAGGTAATACACGTGAGGCTTATTTCTATAATTTCATATTCGGGCCAGTTTTGGGTTTAGCCTTTGCCTTTTTTCTCAGAACAATGAAAAAAATATTTTTACTTGATTGAATGATTTCTCTCATGACATATTCCACTTACCTCCACTTAGCGCCTGATGCACTGAGTTATTCGCTAAAATCATTTATAGTTTTCTGTAAAAGAAAACTATTGAGGTGGCTGTTTGTCTGTCCGTCTGCGCTTTTTCTGTACTCCCTCAGATCTTAAAAACTACTGAGGCTACAGGGCTGCAAATTGGTATGTTGGTCATCCACCCTCCAATCATCAAACATACCAAATTTCAGCCCTTTAGCCTCAGCCTCAGTAGTTTTTATTTTATTTAAGGTTAAAGTTAGCCATAATCGTGCGTCTGGCATCGCTATAGGTGCCAACAACACAGGCCACCACCGGGTCGTGACTGAAAGTTTCATGGGCTGCGGCTGGGAGTTTCATGGGACGTGGCTGAGAGTTTTATACAGCATTATACGCTATACAGAAAACCCGATTGCGCCGAAGAAACTTCGGCTCATTTTTTACTTGTTTTGTTACACATCACTGAAGAGCTTAATTTTACAAATGAGAACAGCCACAGAATTCTACATTTTACTCAAGTTTCAAGGTACTACAAAAAGTCGTAAAGAATTGTTTCACGTTTTGCCAGCATACGCACGGATGCTAAGAACCTTCTCATGACGATTGAATTACAATGAATAATTGAATAAAATAGTTCCTGGCAGTTCCGTCTTACGGGTAATTTGAGTTATCTTATGGGGCATCAGTGATGCGAAGAGAGCCTTTCATAAGTTTCGGGAAGGAGTGAAAGTCCCGCTGGCACAATGCACAGATGATTCGAAAAGGAAATATAGCTCGGCGATGAAAAGTTCTGTTGTTAACTACTGTCCCTGAGCAGAATTACAAAACATCTCAGCGGGAGTATGTTGTCAAGCCGAGAGAGAGAGAGAGAGAGAGAGAGAGAGAGAGAGAGAGAGAGAGAGAGAGAGAGAGAGAGAGTGCAAATATAAGTGAAAAATCATTTTCACTTGACATTAACTTCTGATCGACTGGTTCATAAACTTCATTGCAGGGGCCAATATCTAACAATAAGATCAAATATAAAATGAACTTAGAATATATTAACATTTCATTACGATTGCAATTTCGCCACTGAAGTAGAGGTTGGTAAACCAGAAAGGGACGAGGTATGTATTGCTACAAAACGAAGTCTCGTTGAAAAAAATAAAAAATCTACTTCTTCTTATTGTCGGATTGGTTGTTAATCCGAGCAACGTGCTAAGCGTTCAAACCAGAACAGACAAAAGGAAAGAGGCATATCAAAATGTTTGTAGGAGATCTTAATCAGCAGATATCAGAGAAGCAGCCAAGTGACAGGTGTCTCCGGAGGGCTGAGGAGTTGAGCGCTGAGCGAGTGAGCATCCGGTGGCTGAACCATCTCACTTCCCCTTTTGATAAGTTGCGAATACAACTACAGCGTCTCAGGACAGTCCCTTCTACAAGCCCTCTACATTTTTGCATATTTGTTTATGCTTTTATAAAACGTATAATAACTCCAGCCAAGTAGAAAAGGCCTTCTTTTTTTTTTTTTTTTTTTTTTGCTTTTTTTGAAAGCCAAATATCTGAAAGTGGCCGCATAGAGACAAATTCCTTTTTTTTTTCTTTTAGACGTAATGGCTGCTCTGTTGAGCAAGAGCCATTGCTGACACATCGCCAGACGGATTTAACAAGAACAACCTTTGTCTATGCTTGAGTTTGCGTTTACGAAATGCGTCTCGCAACTTATCGATGAAAATAGTCTATTCATTACAAAGTGATCCTGGGCTTTAATACCTTTCAAGGATGCATTAATACAGTTAGGGTGACAGCCGACAGGAACAAGCAACCGACTGCAAAATACTCGCTGACAACTGAAAAGCAACAGCTTTTAGCGCCATAGGAATAAGATTATATATATATATATATATATATATATATATATATATATATATATATATATATATATATATATATATATATATATATATATATATATATATATATATTTGTGTGTGTGTGTATGTGTGAGTGATCATATATAAGCCAAAGAATTCTTACCGTTTTGCTTTCAGCAACTGTTTGGCCACGTCCTCTGACTGAGAACCAAGTAGCCCAAAGCGAATGCATGCAAAAAGATCTCGGCATCCACGAGAGTCGAGGGCCGAGTCCGACGCTTTAGTATTCAGAGACGAGTTCATTAGACTAAGCGTGTGTTGGTACGGTGTGGTTAAGAGAGAAAATTGTTGGATGTGGTGGTGAGAAGAGGAGTGGTCTCAAGTACTGTATATGCTATTATTACCTGATAAAAGTAGAAAAGTAGAATGTCGTTTCAAGTGGAGAGGACGGGCTCAGGAAGTCTCAATGACAGTTAGAAAAAAGTTGATAAGAAAGACGTGAGAGTTGAGTAGCTTGAAGGTAAGTGGATGAAAAACGGTCTAGGAGTAAAAATACGATTGAAGTACAGTTACACGGCAGTAGAAAAGACTGTTTAGGAATATAAAAGAAATCAAGAGGGAAGCAAAAGAAAAAAGATTAGAGCTAACGAAATGTTTAGAGCAAATATAACAACAACATTGAAGGAGAAAAGAAATTACAAGACTAGAGAACAGTAAATACAGAAAACTGTCAGTGAGGGAATAGTCTATTAAAAGACGAAAATGGATTTGACGTTCGACGAAAATGCCTTTTTGTGTCCAAGGAAAGAATATTTTGAAGAAATTAATGGATAGATAAATTAGAAGAGGGGCAGTTCAGAATAATACAAGAAAAATAGTCGATAACGTGGTTGGAAAGATGAATTAGAGTCCTTTCGAAAGTATAACTCCAGGAGACTTCAGAACAATTAGGGAAAATATATCTACTTAGCGCTAGCTAAATGGTTGTCAGGGTGTCAATTGAGGTCCCCAGCACTTAGGAAGTGTGAAAGTGTGCGCAAGAAAGGAGAGCACATCTCGTGTGCTTATGGGTGTGAACAGGCTACTGATGGGTCCCTCTTTGCTGGTATGAAGAGTTTGAAGCTTTGAAAGTTTCCTGTTTATCTATTATTTCGCTCGAAAAGGATCAACGTGTCAGTCAGTGTCCTCTTGCTTTCTCTTAGAGTTACTTGTTCTTTGAGAAAATGGCTGATTGGTTTATATATATATATATATATATATATATATATATATATATATATATATATATATATATATATATATATATATATATATATATATGAAATTTTTATCACATCGTGATTTATATACAATCATGAAGCTGCAAATGTCGTTTAATATCAAATTCGCGCTACTTCGGGAATATCCCCGATAGGAATTATCACCGAATGGGAATTTATAAGTGATAAATGGATCTGTACTGCCGGGTCTCGATCCCTCGAAACAGTTACCTTCCAACAACTCCAGTTGATGGTCTACCCACTGAGCCATCAAGAGAGGTATAAGTCAATGCCGAATCCCCTGTACTTGTTTACCCGTCGAGAGCGGGGAAATTATACTTAGCTCCGGATTAACCCACCTCCACCATGATAGCTCATTGGTACGTTTAGAACACGCAACTCTCATTATGATATTTTTATCACACCGTGATTTATATACATTCATGAACCTACAAATGTCGTTTAATATCCAATTCACACTACTTTGGGAATATCCCTGATGGGGAATTATCACCGAAGGAGAATTTATAAGTGATAGATGGATCGGTACTGCTAGGTCTCGGTCTCTCGACACAATTACCTTCCAACGACTACAGTCGACGGTCTACCCACTGAGCCATCAAGAGAGGTATAAGTTAATGCCGAACCTGCTGTACTTGTTTATCTGTCGAGAACAGCCTCCACCATGATAGTTCATTGGTACGTTTGGAACACGCAGCTCTTATTGTGAAATTTTTATCACACCATGATTTATATACGGTACAATCATGAAGCTACAAATGTCGTTTAATATCCAATTCACGCTACTTCGGGAATATCCTCGATGGGGAATTATCACCAAAGAGGAATTTATAAGTGATAAATGGATCGGTACTGCCAGGCCTCGATCCCTCAACACAATTACCTCCCAATGATTCCAGTCGACGGTCCACCCACTGAGCCATCAAGAGAGATATAAGTTAATGCCAAATCTGCTGTACTTGTTTACCTGTCAAGAGCGGGGAAGTTATACTTAGCTTCAGCATTAACCCACCTCCACCATGATAGCTCATTGGTATGTTCGGAACACGCAGCTCTTATATTTATATACAATCATGACGCTACAAATGTCGTTTAATATCCAATGCATGCTGCTTCGCGAATATCCCCGATGGGGAATTATCATCGAAGGGGAATTTATTAGTGATAAATGGATCGGTACTGCCGGGTCTCAATCCCTCGACACAGTTACCTTCCAACAACTCCAGTCGACGGTCTGCCCACTGAGCCATCAAGAGAGGTATAAGTTAATGCCGAATCTGCTGTACTTGTTATTAAACGACATTTGTAACCTCATGATTATATATATATATATATATATATATATATATATATATATATATATATATATATATATATATATATACATACATATATATATGTATATATATGTGTGTGTGCATGTGTGCGTGCGTGCGTTCAAACAGATATCCTCCACATACATACACACACACACACATAATATATATATATATATATATATATATATATATATATATATATATATATATATATATATATATATATATATACAGTATATCTATATGTGTGTGTGCGTGTGTGTGTGTCTGTTTGTGCGCGCGCACGTCAAACCGATTTCTTCCATTAAGCAATTTATGAAACTCACTTTAAGATAATCCATGGAAAAATTGTAAGAGCTACAAGCATTGCTTGCCTGTAAAACTCTGGTCATTCTTGAATAAAAACATATTAAAATATTTCCAATGCAAAAAGCCAGCATCGCAGTGCAATTGCGTCATAACTTCAGAAACGCTTATTGAAAACAGCATCAGAAAAATTTTTGACGCAACTGATAAGGGAGAAACCTAACATGAAATCCGATGAAATACAGTTGTCAGCAAAGATTTCTCTGCTCAGATCCCAAGTATGAAGAGAAGTGACAAGCTTCCTTTCCTTGCCACCTCTTATTTAGTCCAGCAACAGTGGAGATTTTTACGGTTCAATGTGCAGATTCAATTGTGATTTTTAGTTCAATTCCGATTATGCCATTTTCTCTCTCTATTTCTAAGCACCAAACTTGGCAAAAAAAGAAATAAGTAGATTACCCTCCTAATATTTACGTGTTTTGTAAAAACGAAAAAAAAAGTAAAAAATGCGCCGAAGTTTCTTCAGCGCAATCCGGTTTTGTGTACAGCATGAAACTTTCAGCCATGACCCATATAACTCTTAGCCACGGCCCATGAACCTTTCAGCCACAGCCCGGTGGTGGCCTGTGTTGTTGGTACCTATAGAGGTGCCAGACGTACGATTATGGCTAACTTTTACCTTAAATAAAAATAAAAACTACTGAGGCTAGAGGGCTACAATTTGGTATGTTTGATGATTGGAGGGTGGATGATCAACATACCATTTTGCAGCCCTCTAGCCTTAGTAGTTTTTAAGATCTGAGGGCGGACAGAGAGAGTGCAGACGGACAGACAAATAGCCATCTCAGTAGTTTTCTTTTACAGAAAACTAAAACTGGTAACCACTGAATCATCCTCCAGTAAACATGAATATGAGGTTCTGCATAAGTTAGCGATTGGCAACTGTTGGTTGATTTCCAGTCATTGGACCTTTTATTTATGTGTTCTGTGACAGCTTATCTTATTGCGTAGTTACATACAAGTAATCTTTAATGGTCAGGTAATGGTTACATTTGACTCTTGTTAGCATATAGGCTACTTCACATTGGGTGACACAAAGGGAAAATGATGTATTCTTTAGTTACTGTAGTTGGCAGTTATTGCTTCATATAGCCACACATTTACATACAAGATGGAATGATGTTATATATATATATATATATATATATATATATATATATATATATATATATATATATATATATATATATATATATATATATATATATATATATATGTAGTATCCTTAGACCTTGCTGAAAAACTTATTTTTAAGCCATCATGTAAGCATGTGGAATCTAAAGGATTGTTAGCTGATAGTCAATATGCCTATAGGAATGAGTCTTGTGTATCTTTTGACTCACATCTTACTTTTGGGAAACATCTAATGAAAGCGTCAGCAGTGCTGCACGAAAATTAGGTATTGTACGTTAGGCCCCATATATTAATAACAGTGAAATCTATGCACTTTGTTTTGGGTTATTTGTCCTTCCTTTACTAGAATGCTGTTCTCCGGTGTGGATGTCTGCTTCTGCACGAGATTTGCCTCTTTTAGATAAAGTGGTTAGCGGTTGTAGGTTTCTGTTTCCTAACATTAGCGGTTATAACGTGGACCATCGACGGACGGTCTATTGTTTGTCAATTTTTCGTTAAGTTCTATTTTAACTGAGATCTTTTACATTCACAACTGATCCCTGATCCTCTTTTCTTACCGAGAGCAACCAGATTTGTTGAACAGTATCACCAATACTCAGTAAATGTGCCTCGCTGTCGAACTTCTCAGATCTAGAGGTCTTTTATTCCTCACAACGTTGGACTGTGGAACAGCCTGCCTTAGGATATTGTGCAATGGGAACTTCAAAAGTTCATGCGAAGATGCAACGCATTACTTCATAAAACAATTCTCCTTTTATCTTAATAATTTTCTCACATTTTTATGTCTATTTATCAGTTTGTTATTTTATTTTTTCTTTTCTAATAAGTGATCTCTTCTTTCTATGTTTCCTATTACTTTCTGTTACTGCTTTCAAATGAATACCATATTCTTTGGAAACTTGAATTTCAAGTCAATGCCCCGCGGGCTTGTTCCATATGATTAGGGTTCATATTCTGAAAATCAATAATAATTATAAACTCTTTTTTTACTAAATAAAATATCATATTACCATTTTTAAATCAGGAGACAAATCTATTTCTGCAGAAATGCCGTTTCACATTTGATGTAATAACTCATGCCTACTGAAAAACCTATTGACAAATCTATGATTCACACTTACTGAGAACGTTTGCATGGCTAACTTAATGCCATGTAATACCACTCTTCTCGTTAGCCTAAAAGTGTATATGACAGCCACAGGGACTGATCTTGGAACAAAGTATTTTTATTAATATTTCGCGAAAACAAAGGTTAAAATTAAAGAAAAGAGAAAAGGGACCTGCTCAACCACAGCCAGCAGAAGTCGGCCTTTCTGACTGGAAGGCCACGACCCAAAATCTGGGCTTATCGGCTGATCTCCAGACCTTTGCACACGAGCGATGAAATATTACCTGTTTGGAAATTCACTGATATAACGACACTTGCTGAAGGTTTCTGAGGATAACAAAGCAAAGATACAAAATCTCAGAAAAAGAAATAGAGAATTAAATTCTAAAAGCCGAAGCATCAGACAAATTTCTACAAAACTAGAAGAAGGTTTTTTCTGCCTGAGGTGGCTCCTGTATTTTCATTCATCTCCTGAGTGGTGAGGGAAAAGGACTTCTTTTGCTGCAAAATGACAATGACTTTACGATCGCATGACAACGCAGCTATAACGGAGAAAACGTTTCAAGGCTATTCATCTAACACGGTCTAGTATTTGAAGTGTTGGCAGAATATTTTTGGCGTTACAAATACACTTTTCTTTAAAAAGGTATAATTATCTAGAATTAGCTTCATCACAACAACTTTCAGTTATTGTCAACAGTACACTGACTATTATCTAACGAGCGTCTCTATCTCTATATCTCTTTTGCAATACATACAAATATATATATATATATATATATATATATATATATATATATATATATATATATATATATATATATATATATATATATATATATCATGTATGTATGTATATGAGACAGAGAGAGAGAGAGAGAGAATGGTGGAAGATTTCATAACACGACCTATGTAAGACTGCTATTTGAACCTAAGGAGAAAGAGAAATAAGCCACATTCGCAATTCCTTCTCGTTTAATGTATTTACCTGAAAAAAGGAAGGTTAGATCAAAACAGAAAGACTGTTCTATGCATGGATGGTGGCACAAATAAACAAGTGAAACGGGACGGAAAATGCAAATCCTTAATTCTGATGGAAGCGATAAATTTGGATTGCAAAGATGAAAGACTGAAATTCAGGTAGAGCGGAAACAGTGACAGAATTTCAAATCTTTATCTGAAAGGAAGGAAAGAAACAGTCAGCAAGCCAAGCAATAAGAGGATGACTGGTTTCCAAAAATTGAGTCAATGGGCCAAAGGCCGGAGGCACCAGGAAAGGAGCGGCACCTTGTGGTGAGCAGGTAGAGGCTGGAGAGAGCGGAGAATATGTGACACTGGAACGAGCATTGACTCCATTTGCAGAAGGTTCAGGAGACGCGTTTGAAGCGACGTTGCTGCAGTCATCAAACGCTGACAGAAATGGAAGGGAGAATGACGTGATCGTCAAAAAGAGTCAAAATATGAGCTGGGAGAGGAGAGGAGGCACCAGTGCCACATACCAGAAACTCTGTGGGCCGAGGCGCAATATATCCGATAACAGAAACACCTCTTTTTTTCCTCATGCCGTTCACTAACATGCACTGCATGTTAACTTTCTCTTGAAAGCACTTATAATTTCCCATAAAATCACATGAAATGAAACATTAACTCTGAAACAGAACTTTATGAGAAACTTTTGAATGTTTATAGAATGCAATTAGCCTTACAAAATATGATGAAAGTCTTGTGTGCGTATGTGAGAGTGCATTTTCGTATTTCTTTGAATGACAGTATCAACACCTTTACTTTTTATCCCAAAAACCTGTTTCTAGACAGACAACTGCATGATTATCAGGCAAAGCCGAGGTCTCTTGTGGGTTATCCACACCCTCATCCTCTAAGTGAGTTCTACTGTCCAAACGTAGAAGTCTGCATCAGCATCAAGCATTCCAATTTACTAAACTCCTCATGAAAATTCCTTCAACCATACCCTTCCTCAAATAACTCTTTCCCTTAGCAGTTATATGATTGTTCAACCATTGCTTTCGTGATGTCACCTAACTTTCAACCTTAATAACTCAAACACAAGGCCATATGCATTCAAAAGATATTTTTTCATCAAGTTGACATACTGAACTACATTAGTTACCAACTAACAAACACAATTAATGTGTATATCATTCACATGAAACTAAGCAAAATGAGCAAAATGATTCTGCTTTTCATGAGACTTGGGGCTCAGCCTAATATTCTGTCAAACATCACATAATTATGTAGTTCTGACATTGCTTGCAGTTGAATTTTTAGGGTTGATTGCTCACAGTAATCTGAGTTTTGTTATCTCAGGCTCTGGCTCATAGTTTGGTTTGTTTTACCTCAAATCCTCATTCACTTTACCTTTGCAATTAATTTACCACATATTGCACTGGCTTTAATTCAAATCAAAATATATTCTGACAATAATATGATGACTTTCTCTACCAAGTAACTAAGGGTTTCTCAAGAGAAAATAATGTAATATAACTAATTTTTACAAGTTTCTTGAATTTTTTGTCAGGTTATATTTGATTTGGTCATGAGAAAATATAATATGATTTTTTTAATCAACTCACCTTCCTTAATTTTCTCAAATCCTGCTTGGGATGCTGAAATCAAAATCTCTTCAAGATCAAACCAAATAAACAAGAAAGCTACCAGTTTTCCTTTATAAATTTTTCAGTATTACGAAATCACTTATGCAAGCTGAGTTAACATAAAGTCTCTCCTGAACAAATATCCCGCAATTCCCGTTTGCATAAGAATCACCTAAGGTAAAACCAGCAAATTAAAAAAAAAAAAAATTTGTTGCTCATGCTTTCTCTTACTCGGACACTTTTGGCTATCCCAGTCAAGGAAGGTGAGACAATATAGAGCTGATGCTTTCAGTGATTGGCTGCTGTAGATTTTTCATGAGACTTCATCACTGCGTCGCTGCAGTGAGATGCAGATGTGATGATAACCATCCCCTAGTATGCAAATTCCTTTCAAATCAACAAACGACTAGCGAGCTATTTGAGTAATGGAATGGCAAGGGCAGTAGAAAACTAAATGGTTAACATCCAGTCACTGTCCCATAAGAGAAGATGATTACCTGAGAACTCAGTATTGTTTTATATCTAATTCCAAAACCATTCGAATTTTCACGGAAGAAAGAAAAGAAGTGCGATAACTGCAAATTTCCAGTTTAGGTAACTAAATCATTTGTGTAAAGAGACAGATCTTAACAAATTCATGTATGTGAACAGGCGAAAGATCCAAGATAATTCACTAAGTTGCATTTACATAAAAGATATAGAAGGAATTTTCTGTCGATAGGGAACTTGAACCTCTCAAAAATAAAGTAGAAAAATAATAAACATAAGTGAGGAACTATTCTTCATCTATATGTAGCGACAGAGTTCAAACTAAAGCCTTGTAAATAACACAACTTACCGATCAGCTCCAGATCTACAATTAGAATAGCCTTCATTTCAGTTTGCTTTGGGGAGTGGACAACTGCAACAATATCTTCAGTTTCTGCATACTTTACTTTCAAAGCAACACTAGTAAAGGATAAAAATATCAGATGCTCTATTACATCAACCTCTGAAGTACAACAGGCAGGTCTAGATGTGCTACAAAGTTTCAGTAACAATCCTTTGCTGGTCACTTTAGTAATTCCTGAGTATACAGCTGAGTTGTGTCTCACCTGGACCTATTGAAAAAGGGAATAGTTGTGCCAAACTGCGTTTCTAATGCAAAAAGCCGGAGTTATATTCCAAGTAGCGGTGATCCAACCATCCACCTCGACTATTTCTGTCTATTTTTTTTTTTTTACCAAAATATGGCTGATAATCCACTGTGGCATACAAGATATCAAATAACATATCAATCAGCAAAAAATCACAACTAAACAAGAGGAATATTAAACAAAATAATTAGAAGTATTCAATACTCACAATAATGTGTCTAGTTCAGGCAAAGTATGCAACAATTCCTCCCTCCCCTTTCTTAGCAGACATGTTAAAAAATGCAGCACTTCAAACACTTGATTTCAATCACACAGTTACACTGATTCAATTGTGAAACATAACACGATTGTTTACAATTTATTTGAAGATTCATGGCACATTTAATCCTCCAGTATTCTTTTAAAATAGCTCAAAAGTTAGACATGATATCAAAAAGACAGGAGCACTACAGTGCATCCTCACTATGGCTCTTTGATGGTGACTGATGCTATATTCTGAATTGCTCAAATGATGCATCAGCACAAATTAAGAAAACTTAGTTGTGAGTAATGATTCCTCCATCTCTCCTAGCAACACAACTCTGAAGATTCTCCCACCTCCTTTGCTAGAGCTTCAAAAGGGCAATTGCGATATAGTGAATTTGTGATTGTATCAAAAACAATTTGATTCATCTCGTGGAGCAAATATCTTATAAGTAATATCTCTTATGTCAAACAATCGTACATGCAGGTCAGCTAACAAGAGCCTAATAACCACCTATGTCGAATGTAACATTAAACTCATTTCGGACACATTTCCATTTTCACGGTTGCCTTGCATGAGCTACTTGGGTCTAACATGGTATTACATTAAGCTGTTTGCTTAATGTAAACAGGAAGAAAGTGTCTAGATTTGTACTACTTTCTTATGGACATAATGAAACTCCTCACAGGCACTATGAAAAGCTACTTTGTCAGTAGAAATGGTTGGTTAGCCCTTCCTCTTTGTCAGCTAATATGACGTAGATGTACAAAATCCAGAAACTTTAACTTAGTCTAGCAAGGACGAACTAGCATCTTTTCTTGTAGTTTGGTTTTAAAAAACAAAAAAACAGTAGCTAACAAATGTGAACAGTGTGGTAACTGTTTGCGCTTCGGCAAACATACGGATAAGCAGCAATGCATGACCGAGTACAATGACATGATGCAGCAGCATTGTTGTCTTCTTTATCTATGCCCTTAGGACTCTTCTTTTCCTCTACCTCTTTTTAAACATTTCAAGACTTCCAACCACAAGATATAATTGACTGTCAGACCAAACAGAACAATCTCAAGATTATCAATGTTATTCCAATCAAAAACAAAATCTTCAAAAGGAACCTTCACATTTAAGCACCTCTAACATGCACTCTTTGCTTGTTTTAATGATAATCAAACCCTCTGAAACAGCTGCATTTTTGGATTGGCCCATGCAGCCTTTTTGCTCTTTCCTTAAAAGTGAAAAGCGCCATGAATGATAGTCAAGTTCAGGCAATAACTGAAGTATCAGGAATTAGATGGAAGACCTGTACACCATACACTGAGATACATTCAAATATGTGCTCAGTAAATGAAAAAAATTTAGGAATAGTGAATTACAGTGAAGGAGTATTTAGAAAGAGACAGGCCTAACGAAAAGTAATAAAATGATTTCTAAAGTTCTGTTTCGTTTCGTATAGAACTTGCCTTTATAATCTCTGTTCAAAATTTTGAAGCATTAAACTTGGTGGAAGTCAGACTCAGTTCCACGATGCACAGCCACACCCTTGCATGTGCGTGTGCATGTGCACCACTGCAGCATTATGTCAAGGTAGGATGATCAGACCTTAGGACTTAATTTCATGTACAACTCATTTCCAGAAACGTCTGTTTCAGAAAAAATGTCAAGTTATACTTTGGAACATGACCTGGAGGTTTAGGAAAGCTTGTCCCATGTCCTCAAATATCTTAATAAAGTACCATACACTTCTTTTTATTTATTTGAGTCTTGGCCCAGGGTTTAATTCTATGCCCCCAGAAAGAAGCTGTAGACATCGCAAAATATAAAATCAAGTAACAATTAAAATTAGATCAACAAGGAAAATAGAAACATACAGGATTACCAACAAAATTACTAATACTGCCAAAACAGGCGGTAACAGCAAGAAAACTCCGGAGGCCTCATAAAAATCCTAACAAAATTTGAGAAAGAAAACAGGTTCCCGTGGAGGAACCGAACACCAAGCCACGTAAGGAAAGCCTTCCAAAAGTTCAAAACCAGCTGAAGGAGAACGTTAATGATGGACGTGACCCGTTAAAGTATGAAAGCAAATATCACAGAAGTGATTAAGTTGTGGGTAAACGGTAATCCAAAAAGGAACTTACTCTCTTTCGGGGATGTCCAATATCACTGCCGAAAAATATACAACAAAGGCAATATGACAAAGAAAGCTAATCGAACCTCAGTGAACCTTCAGGCAATGGAACCCATTCCCTAGGGAGTTAAAAGGAAAGACATGGATTCAGAAACTATGACATAGCCAAAAGTCTGAAAACAATGTGTATGGGGTCACCACCTGGATTAAGGTCATTTGGTGGTTGTTGGTTGGTTTAGATGAAGGCCTCATGCCAACACGTAGCCATGCTCAGTGGCAGCTTGCATGCAAGCGTAAAGAAATGAAGTAAATAAGAGGCCCAGTGTGACCTACAGACCTGGACCAACCTTTTATATATATATATATATATATATATATATATATATATATATATATATATATATATATATATATATATATATATATATATATATATATATATATATATATATATATATATATATATATATATATATATTATATATATATATATATATCGATATATATGATGACTGTTTTATTTATATATATATGTTGTTAGGGCTGATGACTGTTTTTAAGGATGGGGGCGGGGCATCAACTAGTTATATGGATTAGGATTGGCTATGATGTGTGCGAGAATCCGCGAAAGGAGTAATGTTAGATATATATGAACATAGAGTAATCGTCAGGAGAGGGTGATGGGCGAAACTTCAACTGCAGCTCTGAAGCAGTCAGTCTGAGGGAAGACGAAAATGATTGCAGTGCGATACTCGCTTTGCAGATGACTTACTGAACCCGATTACCTAGGACGTAGTTTTTTCCTTCTTTTGATACAAATATAGTTACAACTCGAACATTCATACAAACTGACCTAAATAATACATATTTATACACTGAAAAGTCTACTAACATACTGATAAAGGATATTTGAAGATCATCCTTTTTACATAATTCTTAAACATTCTGGATGTTTATGAGGGGTAGGTAAGTAGGGGAGGAATCCTTAAACAACGATGAGAAAAGAACGTGTAACATCGTCTGTAACCACTCCCTCTTGAGGCGAAGAGGTGTTCGCATCTGTGCTGAGTATCTGTGTATGTATGTAAAATACGTCATTATCTCCAAGCATGAACAACTAGCTTGCTTAAGAAACACTCACGACATTTATAACAATATCAAAAACCTCTCTGATGCTCTGATCACCATGAAAGATTTATTCATACATACACCTTAAACTAGTGGTTGCTTTTTTTTTAATTACCATCGAGAGAGAGAGAGAGAGAGAGAGAGAGAGAGAGAGAGAGAGAGAGAGAGAGAGAGAGATGGCAATAAGCAGCAGACAATGGTATGATAATGCAGCCATCAGTAAACATAAGTACAGACTAAATAATGGGCTGTTTATCTTAGCGTATGTAGCTGCCGTCAACAAATGATTTTTCCCTTGGCAGTGGCGAAGAGGGTAGGGGGGAGTGGCGGAGGGGGTGTTTATTTACGTCAAAGGAAACGAACTCGCATGCGATATCAGGCCGCTAAGGCATGCCGGGCATCGATTAGGTGATATTCAGTTTTACTTACATAGAATTCACAGAAGTGTTTTATCTCTTTGGTAAAACGGGTGATTAGTTTTGACCTCGGCCCTCAAGCGAAAGAATGCAGTTGATATCTTAACTCAAAGGTGGAAGATGTCCTGCTCGTGTAAAGTTGTAGGACAAATTTCAACTCCGTTACCGAGATGCGACGTTATAAAACTTAGATTCCACTCAGATCTCTTCTTTGTTTCCACTATTGTTCCATCCAAACGTGAATGGCCACTACAGAGGCAGATGCTGTACCCGAAGTTGTTTCAAATTGTGGTCTCAAAAGCGCGCGGAACCATTCACTCAACTTCACGACGAAACGCACCAGTCATTCCGACCCACGCGAAGGTTAGTCGCCAACTGAAGTAACTCAGTCCGAAGCGCAGCGCTTGTTGTCGGGAGTGGCTTTCGATTTCTGCTGCTTCAGCCTCCCTTACTCCGAGTTCCCTTTCTTTTCCCGTTTCTCCTTTACTGTCTGTCGCCTCTGCTTCCGTCGTTATTGCTGATCATATGTCAAAGTCGTCGGAAGGTAAGGCACGGCAAAGAGATGTCGTCATTCCCGCTTCGCAAAACAAGATTGAACGTGGTTTGCCAGGGTATGTGTTGCGGTGGGCCCTCGCGGCTGATGGTGTCTTGATGGGTACAGGTTGAAGGCGCGCTGGTTGTCAATCACAAGGCTTCGCCGATAGAAGTTCTGCCAACACGCAACAGACCGTCAGCCGGAGGAAATTAGAGAGAGATGTCGCTCGAGAGAGCATCCCAACTACTTAAAGATCTAAGGCCAATCCACGTCTGTTAGAGAGGGATATAATGTCAGTTACTTATTTACAAGAGAAAGACTTCTCTCTCTCTCTCTCTCTCTCTCTCTCTCTCTCTCTCTCTCTCTCTCTCTCTTTACACGAACACACACGTACAAAAGATTTATTTTCACAGAAAACAGGACGCCTTGGTCAGAGAATCATTTCACCTACTGCAATACTTGCGTAGACATTGTTCAGAGTTTTTCTTCGAGATTTAATTCGTTTCCGGAAATCCTCAAAGTAAAAGTCATTCCTTCATCTTTTTTTCGCTTTGTGTAATCACCCAACGCTTCGGAGGGATCTGAGCAGGGTCTGTTATCACGACGAAATTCGTAAAAAAACTTGCTCCTAGTGTTCATTTGAGTGAATGGTATGTATGCACGCACATAGAAATGCAGTTCAAATACAAAGATTCAAAATGTCATTCCTATGAAAGGGTTACGCATGGCGCAATGGAAATATTCCCATGGCGGTAAGACTTTTGGTAGAGTTTAATGTCAAAATGTTACACGTGCCAACTTCATGGCTTTTCCTAAATAAATTTCCCTGTTCAAAAGCAATGTACCGAGCACTTTTTGAAAGAAAAAAAAAACTATGGAAATATGTTATTGTCCGAAAGAGTACATTCCCACAGAAAAAAATGGCGCACAAAAGCATTGGCGAATAAGTGAACATATATACAGCATAGGTTGAGGTTGCAAAATGACAAGTCTACAATAATGTCATTTTAGAACACTGAATGACAAAAACAGCTTTGCCTTTTTCAGGTAATAAAGACCTCTAAATTTTTCAGAAAGTATTGCATAATATTCAGATCACTGTGTACCGCGCAATGAAGGCTTTTCTTATGATTTTAAAATTATATCTTTTGGATAAGTAGCTTTTTGCCTGACTTAATCTCTCTCTCTCTCTCTCTCTCTCTCTCTCTCTCTCTCTCTCTCTCTCTCTCTCTCTCTTGCATGAAATATCATCGATTTTGTCTCTAAATCTGTGATAATTGTTCAGTATATATATATATATATATATATATATATATATATATATATATATATATATATATATATATATATATATATATATATATATATATATATATATATATATATATATATATATATATATATATATATATATATATATATATATATATATATATATATATATATATATATCTATATATATATATATATATATATATATATAAATATATATATAATATACAAACATATATATATATATATATATATATATATATATATATATACAAACATATATATATATATACATATATATACATATACCTGTATACATATATTCCGTTGTTAGTAATCAAGGAAAATATTCTCCGAACTATTCCTCATCCGTTTCATTATTTCTAAAGTTCTCTGCCTCATTACGCACATACACACACGCACACACATACATATGTGTGTGTGTGTGTGTGTGTAATGAGGCAGAGAAATTTAGAAATAAAATGAAATGGATGAGGAGAATACTTTCCTTGATTATTGACAAAGTTTTAGGATTCATCCCAATTTCACTGCTAAAAATGTTAAAAACCTACTTTTGAATAAAATTCATTTGAAAAATCTGCACAAATTTTCGGATGCATATAACTTTTAGAAAGATCATTTTTTTAAGAAAGCTAAAAAACTTAAATCTTTAAAACTGTGTAAACAAGGAATTTAAACAATGAATCATTCAAAGAAAATGTTGGAAAACTTTTAAAACTAAAAATAAAATTAAATCAAACCAACCTCTCAGCCTAAGGTAAGAACACTAAGTGACCGTGGATACGAAAATAGCTACAGTAGAATAAAGATTCAGAAATGGCGCTTTTGGCGACATTTTCTCTTTTTCACGTTTTTGAGAACTTCATAAAATCTTCCAACGGAGTTTTATTCTTCTTGAAAATGGAATGTCACTAAATTTCATAAAGAAACGAAAAATGTTCTTCTGGATATATATATATATATATATATATATATATATATATATATATATATATATATATATATATATATAATATATATATATATATATATATATATATATATATATATATATATATATATATATATATATATATATATATATATATATATATATATATATATATATATATATATATATATATATATATATATATATATATATATATATATATATATATATATATATATATATATATATATATATATATATATATATATATATATATATATATATATATATATATATATATATATATATATATATATATATATATATATATATATATATATATATATATATATATATATATGTATATAATATATATATATGCATATAATATATATACATATATATGTATCAGGACAGGGTGACAAGGAGACAGTCGGTCATCTATATAAGTGATGTTTATTTGCCAACGCGTTTCGTAACACATTGTTACATCATCAAGGCTAACAGAGAAAGTACCCAAATTAAAATACATGGAATAAAACTAACGACTTCAAGAGTCTCAACATGCTATATAAATACACATTAAAACAAGACAATTCAAAAAAAGCACCTGCTAGACTAAAAGTTGAGGACTGACTGACTAAAAGGGAAAAGGAAAGCAGCAAGCCAGATACAACTGTACAGAGGTGGTGTGGGAGTTCAACTTAGGAACTAGTTGCTTAACAAACAACGATTCTAAAATGAGCAGTTCGTGTGGATGACTTTGGCCTAAAACAGAGAAGTAAGAATAATTAATACTAGTGTTGCATATATTTGAATGATTTCTAATATTAGAAAATTCTGGATTGGACAATCCGCAACCAATATGATGACTAACACCTTTATGTGAATCTGCTCTGACCCTCAGCAATCGTTTAGTCGATCACACTTAAATCCCCAAATTACATCTGGGGCAAGTATATTTATATACGACTGAGGATTACACTATTGGGCAGATTCTATGCTTAAATTTAAAAAGAGACCCTATTGCAAGTGGATTTTTTGGTATTAGAATGACTTGTAACACATTAAAATATTTTTCTATTGAAGACTTCATATTACTTATAAATTTATCGTCTAGGATGTATGGGATAGCTGCATAGAGTTTCTTCCGTGGTACTGTACTTATAACAGCCGAGTTAATTAGTTTATTATTTACGAAACTCTTACAGTGTTAAAAGAAAACATGAGATAGAAACCAATTATCAGCAAAATATTTGTGCAAGAGCACTATTTCTTTATGGGCTCTTATATTTGACATACATATATATATATATATATATATATATATATATATATATATATATATATATATATATATATATATATATATATATGTGTGTGTGTGTGTGTGTGTGTGTGTGTGTGTGTAATTCTAATAGCCACAATGCCCTCTTAACTTATCGAATTCTTCGCGCTTTTTTGGATATGCTTGTAACTACGAAGCCCTGACCTCCAAACACAAGAAATTGAAGAGACTTGTGATTTGCCGGTCACGGGAGACGAACCCAGGTCACCTTAACCACAAGGAGGTCACGTTGCCGACCTGACCACGAGAAGGATAAAAGTCTATTACCTGTTGTACATATATATACCTGTCATTTTCAGATATATTTATTAGAGCTGGAATAGACCCATCCTCACCATCATAGCCAAGTAGGCAATCGTTTTTATTGCTTTTTAGGCTGAAATATATATGTAGAATCTACTGGTCACTTTTACCAGACACATATGTAATTCTAATAGCCACAAATAATAATAAGTTATTAATGCAGACTGGCCTTGTTTTTACATAAATCAACAGCAGAACACTTCCGATGACCGCGACCCGAGGTCGTCGGGTCGCGGAGCCTTCCAAGGTGAAGGCTGGAAGGTCCCTTACAGAAAACGGAGCGGAGGAGAACGAGTTTCAGGGGAGACCTTACAGTACTCCCCCCCCAAGACGTTTGTGACGTCTGATTAATTCCTGTAACGGGAGGGAGGGCGGAGGGTTCCCCTGGATTTTGAAGTGAAAACTAAGGGAGGGGCACCGTCCTCGGTGTCCTCCTGCAGGATACCAGCCCCTTGGTGGCTCTTGGGGGAAACGATTGCTCTGGGAGGACGTCCCCGTCCCTTCCTTGTACGCTGCTGACGTGCGATAATGGGGGCCTGGGTGGCCCGTTGACCCCCGACAACTTCTGGATCAGCTTCATCGGGCAGAAAGGCTGGTTTCAACCGGTCTATGGAGACCCAGTCTTCCCTCCCATGGATGTGAAGCTGGTAGGCCTTCCCATTACGCTGAAGTACTTTGAAGGGGCCCCTATACGGATTTGTTAGCGGGGGCCGTACTGCATCGTCCCTGACGAAGACCTGCCTGCAAGATGATAAGGCTGGGGGAATGTAGACTGGGGGAATGTAGACTGGGGTCCTTGCTTGGAAGGATCGCCTACAAGGTACAAACTTGCCAGCTATCTCCCGTAGCCTCTGCATGGTGATGTCCTTCCTTCCTTCGACCAGTTCTCCCGGCACGGTCAGCGTTTCCCCATAGACTTTCTCGGCAGGGGACGGCTCGCCGTTGGCCCGTGGGGCGGTCCTGAGGCCAAGGAGGACCCAAGGTAGCTGGTCTTTACAATTTTCTCCTGAACACCTTGCTGTAAGGGAGGCCTTTAGTGAACGGTGAAACCTTTCCGCCATCCCGTTTGCCTCGGGGTTGTAAGATGTTGTGGTATGGTGTTTGGTGCCCAGGAGCTGGGTCAGGGCGGCCCATAACTCCGACAGGAATGCCGAGCCCCTATCCGTGGATATGTCGTCTGGGACTCCGAACCGGCTGATCCAGCTGGTGAGGAGAGCTTCTGCGCACGCTGTAGAAGTTGCTTCGGACATCGGCGTTGCCTCTGGCCACCTGGTGGAGCGGTCGACGACTGTCAGGATGTATCTGGCTCCTCCTGAAGGAGGTAGGGGGCCGACGATGTCGACGTGGATGTGTCCGAAGCGTCTCCTCGGCTGCGGGAACTCTCCTACCCCTGATTCTGTGTGCCTGCCGATCTTGCTTCTCTGGCAGTGGAGGCATTGCTTGGCCCAGGTCCTGGCGTCCTTTCGGATCCCATGCCACATGAATTTTTCCGTCAGGAGGCGCAAGGTGGTACGGCCTGAGGGGTGGGAGAGGCCGTGGATCACGTCGAAGACCTCCTTACACCGGGAGGCCGGGATTAGGGGACGGGGACGGCCCATGCTGGTGTCGCAGAGAAGGGTGAGACCTGAATTTCCGAAGGGCACGTCCCTCCACACCAGGGACGTATAGGCGATACGGTAGGCGGTTGTCTCTGGGTCAACAGCCTGTTCACGAGCGAGGTCCTCATAATCGATCCCGAGCTGGATGGAGTTGACCTCAATCCTGGAGAGGGCGTCTGCTACTGGGTTGCTCTTGCCGGGGATGTAACGGACGGAACAGGAGAACTCCGCCAATGCTGCCAGATGCCTCTGCTACCTTGCCGACCAAGCGTCCCCCGCCTTCATGAAGGCGTGGACCAGGGGTTGGTGGTCTGTCCACAGGATGAAGGACGTCCCCTCCAGGAGGAACTTGAAGTGTCTCACCGCCACGTAAGCGGCGAGGAGCTCCCTGTCGAACGTGCTGTATCGTGCCTCGGTGGGACTAAGTTTCTTGCTGAAGAAGGCCAGGGGGTGGGGTGTGCCGTGGATTACCTGTTCCAGGATGGCGCCGCAGGCAACATTGCTGGCGTCTGTTGTCAGCTGCAGAGGGGCACTGGGGTCATGGTGTGCCAACGTCGCTGCCTTGGCGAGGGATGCCTTCACTTCGTGGAAGGTCCGGTCCTGTTCTGGTCCCCACACCAAGGATTTGGGGCGTCCCTTCAGGGCCTCCGTCAGGGGGGCCATGGTGTGGGCAACACCCGGGATGAATCTCCTGTAATAGTTCACCATCCCCAGGAACTCCTGAAGGGCCTTGATTGATGTGGGCATGGGGAACTTCTCAATGGCCCTGACCTTAGAAGACAGGGGGTGGACGCCCTTGGTGGAGATTTCGTGGCCCAGGAATTCGATTTTCTCCACCCCGAAGGTACACGACGAGCCCATTGTCATTCAGTCGTTTGAGGACAGCCCGCAGGTGCTGAAGGTGTTCCTCCCGTGACCTGGAGAATATGAGTATGTCGTCTACATAGCAGACGCAGAAGTCCAGGTCACCGAGGATGCTGTCCATCAGACGCTGGAAGGTTGCCCCTGCGTTCCTCAACCCAAAGGTGGAGAATGCAAAGATGAAGGACCCGAATGGTGTAACGATGGCGGTTTTCGGGATGTCTTCTGGTGCTACAGGAACCTGGAAATAGGACTTCAGGAGGTCCACTTTGGAGAATATTTTAGCCCCATGGAATGAAGACGTCAGGTCCTGCATGTTCAGCAGGGGGTAGTGGTCTGGCTCTGTCACTATGTTCAGACGGCGATAGTCCCCACAGGGTCTCCAGGTGCCGTCGGCCTTCTTCACCATGTGGAGGGGGGGAAGCCCAGGGGCTGGAGGCCTTCCTGCAGATCCCCATCCTTTCCATCTCTGCGAATGCCTTCTTCGCCTCCTGAAGGTGCTGCCGGGGAAGCCGTCGGAACTTGGCGTAGACAGGGGGGCCCTTCGTCGATATGTGATGGTAGGTACCGTGCTTTGCAGGGGTTCCGGGCATCAGGCGGAGTTCTGGCTTGAACACTCCAGGGAACTCCTTCAAGAGGGCGCCGTACTGGTGGAATCCTACGGAGCAAGGGGTGGTCTCACAGGGGCCGGTGGATAGGGGCAGGGCCTGACAGGTCCCCATATCGATGAGGCGCTTCCGACCCACGTCCACTGCTAGGTCGTAGTGGGCGAGGAAGTCCGTCCCCAGAAGTGGG
>NC_089795.1:13714714-13727214 GCF_040412425.1 Macrobrachium rosenbergii | reverse complement strand
AGAGTTGTGGGGTTATATTTAATAATGCAAAACTTGATTGTGCAAGAAAGCAAAGTACAGTTGAAGGTAGTGAACCACAGGAAGAACATGCTAAACAGCGTCGAATGAGTCATGACAATGAAGCATGCATTTTTTGTAAAAATGTGGCACCTGTATCAGATCTTCGACAAGTAATGACCATGAATCTCAACAGGAGACTACATGAGTAGGCTCATACACTTAATAATGGTAAATTGCTGGCAAAACTAGGTGCAGGTGATGCAATTGCACAAGAGCTGAAATACCATCTTGTATGTCCCACTGGCCTTTACAACAGGGAGAGGTTCCATCTTAGAAATCTTGAGAAAGAACAATGTCACAGTCAAGAACCAGATGTATATCCACTGGTTCTATCAGAGCTGGTTAATTACATCATTGAAACCAGTTTGAGTTTGGATGGTCCTGCCATATTTCTTCATATCCCAATTATACCAGCAGTGCCTGGAATTGCCTCACCCACTGTAAATACAACAAGATTAAAGGGCAAATTGTTAGCAGAAAACCCTGAATTAGATGGACAGAAGAAAGGAGGAAGTGTGGTACTTGCCTTGCAGAAAGATGTAGCTTTACCCCTATCTCAGGCATCTGACTACTCAGATACACTGTGACTGCTAGATCAACAAAGATACTGAGGAAGCATATTCTGGATCATCAGTACAGGTTTGACGGCACCTTTGGTGAAAGGTGCACTGATGATGCCATACCTCAAAGTCTGCTCCAGTTCACTAGTATGATCGAACATGGAACATACATCAAGTCACAGCTAAGATTTGGCTTATCAAAGTTGGACCTGGCTATTGCTCAGCTTCTGCAGTACAAGTGCTTCTCAAAGCAGAAGTAAGGAGCAAGTGTACATTGACACTCAAAGGATAGGGAAAATCCTTTTCCAGTGTTCATGGGCATGGCTATCTATGTCAAAACCAGGAAGAGAAACCTAGTAGAAATGCTTCATGATCATGGCATGAGCATTTCCTATGACAGGGTGCTGGAGATATCAGCCCAACTGGGAGATGCCACTATCACCAAGTATGTGGAAGTGGATGTAGTCTGTCCACTTGTCTTGAGAAAGGAGTTGTTTACCTCTGCAGTCATGGACAACATTGATCACAACCCCTCAGCAACTACGGCTGCTACCTCTTTTCATGGGACCAGCACTTCAGTATTCCAGCACCCTGCCAAAGCCTGCCCGGGGGAAGAGCGTCAGCCGGTACAGTTTGGCCCAGAGAGGGTAAAATCTATACCTGAGCTACCTGACTCCCTCACAAATATCCGCCCTGCTTCCTTCAAGTCCAAAAATGCTAAAGGCTTGGTCTTACATGCACAGCTTTGTGTAGCTGCAAATGCGAGGTATAATCATAATGTGAGGTGTAACTAAAATGTTCCAAATGATGCTTCAGATACATCTGAATGAGAATTTCGTCACACTAAAGGGTGACACCATGCATCTTTAAAATCTTGTGTTCATTTTAGGCTTAAAACAAGACACTGAGACAGTGCTCGAACATAGATAAGGTACTTTGTTATTATACTCCATTATAGTCTTGTGCTTGTATACTTTTTAGTAGTATTATGGGGTCCCTTTCCAAGATGTAATATTGATAATAGCCCAATAGAAATGCTAGAAACAGATTCTCTGGCCTCATAAATGTAGGCATATATAAAAATTTCATGTGTTTATCTTTCTTAGCTGCAGACTTATCAAGCAAAATGTTTCATTGTGGCCATTATGTACGCCATCTTTATCACAATGGTAAATATAGTAGTAGGAGCTCTGGTGATATCTTCAATTAACTCTTCTATCCAGGAAGACATTATCTGAATAATGATTGATATATTTATTTCAACAATGATTTACTCAAAGTGTCAGAAATCGAAACAACTAGCAGCCGTCTTGAAAAGTGGCGGCCATACTGAAATTTTTCCTGGACACCCAGAATTTTCAAAGAGGGGGTTAAAATGAGCACTTTTGTGCCAAATTTCATGCTTGTATCACAAACTGAAGCATTTTTCTACTTATCTGCTGCACTACTATGTTTCAACTGGTTTCATTACTGACTTCTACATTCTTCCTTTAACCTTTATGTTGATTCTGCTGTCACACAAGACACCTGTCATCTTTCTCCAATTTTCCATCCAACCTGCACTCTGAGTTATTTCTATATCCAAATTTCCATCAACCAGCTACTATTGAACCAAGATACCTAAACTTTTCTGTGTCCCCTCCACACTAATATCGGAGTCTTGATCTTCATTAAAACTTAGGTATTCAGCCTTCTTCATACTGATCTTTAATCCTCGGTCTTCCAGTACCTTCCTCCATTACTCTAGTTTTGACTCCTCTACTCTTCCGTTGGTGATGCGTAACACGACGTCATCAGCGAACAGTATGCCCCAGGGGGATTGATCTCGTATCCCTTGAGATAACATAGCCATAATCATGTCAAAAAGATATAGACTTAAAGCAGATTCCTGCTGTCAACTTATTGGTATTCATTCAGTTAACTCACCACTGCTTCTAACCTGCGTTTTTCGTCCTTCGTACATATCTTGCACCAATTTCACATACTTATACAGTGTTCCCTTTGCTCGCGTACACCTCCAAACCTCTTGGCGTGGGACTCTATCATATGCTTATATATATATATATATATATATATATATATATATATATATATATATATATATATATATATATATATATATATATATATATATATATATATATATATATATGCTCAGATAAGAACACACACACACACACATATATATATGTGTGTGTGTGTGTGTGTAAAAATATATAACCTGAGTACATTCACTGAAGGATTTTTGATAATACTGACTTTGAAAAATGTGAAGTTAGTGAGGAGAATTGCTTCAAAATTTTACTTATCTAAAAGCAAGAAGCCTGGAGAGAGAGAGAGATAGAATTGAAAGGGCTATGAAGAAACACAGAAAATGGATGTGAAAGATGGCGATCACATAACTTAATGGATCAAACGAGACAAAGGAAAGTAAATTTGGTTTACATGATAACGCATCACAAGTAGAGCCACGGAGGTTGACTAATGACGGTAATAATGACTGTTATCCGATTGCTGTTTACGATGTGATTCCTGTTCCAGTGAGTTTTTAAAAACTGCAATATCATTTACATCCTGAATACTTAGTATAAAGACTACATATCAGCAAATGAATGTATAAGGACAATTTTTTTCCTTGTAATGATTTGAAATACTGAAACTTTGATGCATTTAATGGACGTTTACGCTCCAACAGAAAAACATGGAAAGGAAGAGAAAGAGTTTTGCCAGAACCAGATACTGTATTGTTATACAGAAAAAGCGAGTAAAGCTTGGGCCTGAGATGGAATTTTAATTGCGTCCGCCCACTTCGAGACGCCACCTCAAGAAATGCTGATATGCCGTTCGAACCTCTTGATAATTTGATAAGGCAATAAAATCAAAGGATGCAACGCAAGATATTCTAACATTCTGAATATTATGTAAAGAGTGTTTGTAAGTTATGAATGGACAACTGTATGTAAACAATTCTTTTTTTATTTGATATATGTCCGGAAGACAGTGCCTGTTAACTTTTCAGATAGTGACATAGTTTCATTGCTGCTGAAAGTACACTATAGAAAAGTAAGAAATGCTCTTGGAGTCTGAATTTCAAGATTTCAGATGATAAAAGAAACAGTCGTCAATTCTGTAGTTAAGGGTCACTTAATACGTTTTAAAAACTAAAAAGAAGAGTGCCAGTATGGTGAGAATAGGCCAAAATAAAATATAAAATGTCTGGAAGATTTTCAAAGCAGTCAGTCGCCTTGCTCTGTTGATGAAAGCCTAAACCTTCAGAGCTGAAATTGTCCTTCCTGACTCTCTTAAGAGAATCAGGAAGGACAGTGTCAGAAATAGATAATGAACGACATCCAACAAGAACTGAAAGATAAGTTAGGTGAAAATTTACAGCAATATTCATACTTAATGACAGTTGACAAGTGACAAGCGAAACAAGCGACAAGCGAAATCTATTTTAGGTGAAAATTTACAGCAATATTCATACTTAATGACAATTGACAAGCGACAAGCGAAATCTATTTTAGGTGAAAATTTACAGCAATATTCATACTTAATGACAATTGACAAGCGACAAGCGAAATCTATTTTAGGTGAAAATTTACAGCAATATTCATACTTAATGACAGTTGACAAGCGACAAGCGAAATCTATTTTAGGTGAAAATTTACAACAATATTCATACTTAATGACAGTTGACAAGCGACAAGCGAAATCTATTTTAGGTGAAAATTTACAGCAATATTCATACTTAATGACAATTGACAATGACAGTTGACAATTGACAAGCGACAAGCGAAATCTATTTTAGGTGAAAATGAAATTCATTTAATGACAACAATCTATTCTATAAAATTTAATGACATACTTAATGACAGTTGACAAGCGACAAGCGAAATCTATTTTAGGTGAAAATTTACAGCAATATTCATATAATGACAGTTGACAAGCGACAAGCGAAATCTATTTTAGTATTCATACTTAATGACAGTTGACAAGCGACGAAATCAAGCGAAAATCTATTAACTTAATGACTTGACAAGCGAGCGAAATTATTATGATTTTTCATACTTAATGACAGTTGACAAGCGACAAGCGAAATCTATTAAGCTAGGAAATTATTATGATTTTTTCCAAGGAATGCTGTGGCGATTTATACGATATTGTTTCAATAGATAAATGCTGACAGAGGGAATTGATTATGCACAAGTAACCTAAATACAGGCGGCTAGGAGCTGTTGCTGAATGTTAACGAGGTTGTGCCAACAATCAGATCAAGCATATTTAGTAAAATGCGTTGTAATGACCAAACTTCAAAAGCAAATTTCACGTTACCGATGAAATTAGCATTTACTAGTAGAATGAACGGAATACTGTCCTTAAAAATGTGTCAGAGCTATAGAAACAAAGCAGTTCAAACGAGTTCATAACGATTCAGGGATAGAAACGCGAGAAAGGACGACATCCTGTAGGAGGGCAGAGAGCTGCCAACTGCCAACATACTCGTGAGGGACGGAAGGGGGTGAGAGTTCACCACTCAGTAGTAGGAAGATCCAGGAGCTCTGGACCTTGACCAGTTGACCAGTACCTTTGCCCAATTAACGATATGTCAAGTGACACGAAGGGATGCCCTTACCTTTCACTGTTACCAAAACGTTTGGGTTTCATAAAAAAAAAAAAAAAAAAAAAACTGTCGATACCCAATACGTATTATCTGTCAGAGATTTTCAGTTACTTTCAACTTCAAAGAATGACTAAACTTTTTCTAAAGACTTAGGAGTAGATAACGAAATGTGCGCCAAGGCTATAGCAAATAATTGGAAGCTAGAGATGCATCCGATAATAATTGATATTGAACAAAATTAAGGAATTAAAGCAGGATCCATCACTGCGTGTAATAATACAACGAGTAATGTAACGCATTATGCATATGAAGTCGTGCCAAACTGACTACGTTAAATCTTTAATTTTTATTGACGAATAAGTTCTTTTTAGGGTTCCAGTTCTTTCAGAAGGTGAATCAAGGTTTTTGTGTAAATTAACCCCATTTACTTATGCATCAGGAGTATGATTAATTCTCCTTTAAAAAAGAATAAGCTGATCAAACTGAGATTCTCTTTAGTCTTGTTCTTGTAGCCATTTTTCAGGAACATTCTATTTTGTACTAAAAAAGTACCAGAGGAGGTGACAATCGTTTGTTATTAAAAGAGAAAACAAAAATTCAAGAGGTATGCAGATGGTTCTAGATTTTATGTTCAAGACCTTTAAAAAGCCCTTGGTTTCTTCTTCAAAAACAGTTTGAAAAGATTACAAGAGAACATGATTAAAATGGAAATAATGCGAATTTGTAATTCGGCCAAAAAATCGCTCAGGTCTCTTAACTGTCTAAAATAATTACATTAAACTGAAATTCTCTTTACTGATTATCATTATACACGTAATTTTCTCTAGCATGAAGTGAAATGAGACGTGTTCCTCAGAGTAAAGTGAATTATTGTAACTGATGTAGCACAATGCTCTATCGATTTGACTGAGTGTTGTTTTGATTGTTTTAGAAATTTCCTTCGCATTTTTATGCCAAGAGAAGGCTTCATCATGTGCTAACCACTAGTGATGAGAACGGGGTCTCATTTATATGAGATCCTTCCTAGGTTTTTCGTTGTAAATAATTCCCTAGGCAAAGGGTACTTTCAGGTGCATAATGCAAAATCCTAAGCCAGCCCCATTTAGTAACAGCAGGTCATTCATTCGGAGAAGATGGTAGAATGTAAGTGATAGATTTATAGGTTTAAAAGAAAGTTTGTTTTTTCTTTAGAATATTTGTGGGAGAAGCGAGCAATTAACCAAATATTGATTATGTTCAGGATATGGACGTGTAATTGCGGCGAGCCTGGCGAAGAAGAGTATTTGATACACATTTTCTTGTATTTCTGTAGCTACATTTGGGATGTCTTAAAGTTTTTTTTTTCATAGAGAATTACTAATTATTCACAATTTTGTGCTAGATATAACTTACCCTGTGATTTCAATTAACGATCGACTGTCCATAATCAAATGGATATTATAAAGAGTAAGTTTCAAAAGCAAGTATGTGTAAGGTATAATACATATGTAACTTTAATTGAGAAATACTGCGGTTTTTTCATACATAAAAATAAAGAAAATTACTTCGATATAGTCACTAACTTTATTAACAGCAATTGCGTTGTACATTGTAGGCTCAGTTACTGAATGCAATATATTTGTACTTTTCAATATAGAAAAAATGTGATAACATTCGGATCACTCTTACATGTGAGGCATAAATCGAGGTCGGAAACTCCTCTCATGCCTCTCTCAAGCTGTAGAAAGTGTGACTTTTACCTGGAAAATCCTGAGGGAAAGTATCTGACCTGGTGGACTTGAGAAAATGGATACTTTCAAATTCTCTCCACCGTGAATCCAATACCGATGGTGACCAACGAACAAAAGTAGTAAAGTTTAAAAATAAGTAAATAAAAGATATGAAATATCTTGAAACGAGTTAAACTCAGCAGTTACTGCAGTCATCGCATTAAAATATCCTACAGATACTATACAAAATATAATGATTTTTTTTTTTAGCTTATTTTGACATCTTTCAAACTCTTGTCCCTTCTCTGGGCTTTCAGACCTTTCCTGAAGCCTCTCCTAAAATTCCTAAAATTAAATGTGGTCAAAATATGGGATGAAGGATAATTGTATCACTCTTATTTTCTCGTAGTATAGAGATTCAAATCTAACTTCCATTTTCGGCCGTTATAATTCGTTTCATCATTCATTCCCTATGAAGCTTTGGACTTTGCCTGATTTTCAGCTTCCAGATGCATACATCTCTAGCCACCTCAGACTAAATCTGCCTTTCATTATAAATATTCTCTGTAACTTCTCAGGGTGGTTGGAGAAGATTTTTGTTTTTTTCTGCTATTATCTAAAAAGATGCCTGAAGTGGTTTTTCGTAATCTCAGCACATTATATTCTTTTTTCCTAACTAGTGTTTTACCAGTTTGCAGATGTTATGTAATATTGTTCACGAAGCTAAGGGCCATGCAAGTGTTGACTTAAACAATAACTGGGCAATCTCCATGGCTCCAGTGCTCTCTACAATTACTAAAGAGCCCTTCAAGAAACCTCTACTCTAGAAATTAGCATCCTGACAAGTTGCTTGTGATGCAATATTGAGTCTAACCAGTTACACCTAAGACAACCATAATGATCGTGTATTTGAATTTGGCAACTTAGATGGCATGGGCTATATGCATAATCTAACACTTTTTTTTTTTTAAGTAAATGGCAGCTAGAAGCTCTTTCATCAAGCTGAGATTTTCAGGTAATTTTCTGGGTTCAATGTTGTCTTTGGTCTTTACTTTTAACAAAATCGTTAATAAAGGAAATAAATTAGACTTAACACTACAGCTAGCCGTTTTTATTATGCCACGCCGTAGTTGGCAGACACAGGGGATTTATAGATTCATGTAATTCTCTACTGTAGTAAGCATTGAATGGCCCTGACAGAATTGTGTTCTGCATTGAAGGAATAAGGTCAACTCTGGTGACCCTTTGGGTCTCATATGCTACAAATGAGCAGCACTGAGGCCAAGAAATCTGCCTGAAGTTGGTTGCACATGATTGCATAAACTATGCAAGTTTTCTATCAGATACTATTTCCTATGGTTCTCTCTCTGCCTTCAAGTTTTGACGTCACTGATACGTTTCGGAATCTCAGAAAAGCTCAGAATTTCAGGACCTAAGTAAAGATTCTCATGTGGGAAATTATTACCTACATGTAGGTCAAATGTAAGCCATCCGGTAAGTATTAGGTCACTATACCTATCACTTTCGTAGGCGAAAGGCAAGGCAAAGAGTTGCAGAACGTGCAATAACGGAATCAATTTTGTTAGGGGTGTTCGAAGGATTTTTGTTGAAAAAATGTAAGAATACTGACTGTGTTTTCATAGTCATATTTGCTGAGTTTGAAATGATATCCTATCTTGTTCGTAATACCACTAATATTAGTCCTGGTGGGATAGAATCACTTCACTCATTTCCACTAAGGGTTGCACTGAAACACGACATGTCTCCAGGAGAATAGTTAATTGAGGGGGTTTAACTATTGCTTGTAAAAGACCAAACACTACAGAAACTTGTTAGTCCACAAATATCTTAAAATGTCTAGGTGGTCTTCAAGGATCCAAGAATCTACCTACACTTTGAACAGAGAAAAGAAGGGAAGTCATGAGATTAGAGATACCACGGCAGGATTACTGAGAAAACAATATGAAAAAAAAATCAGGAAGAGGTTGATCATTTTCATAGTAAGGGAGATTTGTAGTCATCGCGAAGACTGTGATGGGGAAAGTTTTGATCTGCAGGACGAGAAATTTTATCTTTGCGGATTTTTCAATTTCTCGTAAAACGGAAAACCATTTTCCTTCAGTGAACAGGAATACTGTCATTCCATACAGATTTAGGAAACATGAATGGCAGAAAAATAAGAGGCAAGACTAATATGTGTACGATGAGAAGAGTTAGACTGATGAAGTAAGAAGAGTCATACATCTCTGAAACCAAAGTTGTGGCCTCACTGACGTAAAGCGTCAAAGGTTCAGCGTTCAGGGTATCAAGGTCTTTTCCTAAAACTTAACGAGAAAACGTGCACCGTATGTCAACCGCCGCAGGCACACAAAGTATCACATCATGCATTGTATGGAAAAAATAGCAAAGGGAGAAGTAAATGAAGACGTTACAGAAGATCCAAAATGAAAGTTCTAATAAGATTTGAAAGGTTTTGGGTCGGGGGAAAGACCAAGAGTATATAAAGTGTTGCAGTCGATTACCAGTTCTGTTGTCAGTTATTTGCTATTACCTTGTTTGTTGTGTCCTAGAAACTTTAGTCATTCCCTAAGGATTTACTGTAGATACCATATTATGTGAAATGTTGTTCCAATACCAAAACTGGTCAGAAGTCGCGTAAACTTATATATGGCACACTTTTAAACAAGACTGAGCTCATCATGAAAGTGGGAAGAGCACCTGTTGATTGATTACCCGGTTGACGGCCATGCAATTCTCGCACGTGTGAGGACAATCGACTTTTTCTTTATATTTTCTCTGCGCTGTCTGGTATTCTGCGATTAATCGTGAGAGTAGAAAGAAAGAAGAACAATTCTATGAAAATTTCACGCATTTGATAACTGATTCTTATCTTTAATTATTATTTCCATTTATTTTCTTTACTTTAGACACGGAGTTGCTCTGGATCAGAGGGGATTAATTCATGTTTATCATAGAAGCTGTAACAATATCATTAGGCTTTGTTCTCTCCAGCGGTGCTTTTCCCAGAATGATTTGAATTTGCCTACATCTTGTTTACTTAACCTTTCCTGTCTTTGTGACGGCTGTAAAAGGGCAATACATTTTAACTATGAACATGAGGAAATGAACAATAGCTTTTCTCCGCCGTGATTCCGTTGTTACGTTTCCCAAAACGAAGTCGGGTAAACACACCTTCTCTCAGCAGACAAACAATTAGTTAACACTCCAAAGTTCTTTTAATACTGTACTTTTTTACAGAAACCACTGACAAAGGGAGATGGCTGGATCTTTATCGTGTGTGATGTGAGGTCTGTGTTGATTCAGAGTTACTGTGCCTTTTCAGTGACGATAAGTTATATTTCTTTTTTCAAAGGCTCTACTGCTCTGCTCATCTTTGTTATTCTCTCTCTCTCTCTCTCTCTCTCTCTCTCTCTCTCTCTCTCTCTCTCTCTCTCTCTCTCTCTCTCTGTGTGTGTGTGTGTGTGTGTGGCTGTGTTTTTGTTTCCAGATTTGTTCCTCGGGCATATTTAGAGGAACTTCGACCATTCACTTATTCATTCATTCTTCTCGAATGCTGAGTCTTCCTTGCAGCCTTGTCTTGGATTGGGCAATACGAAAATAATGAATATCATCAGTCCTCTCCATCTGAGGGATAAGTGTTTTGCTTTCCTGCAAAGGATTAGCTATCATGCCATGATTAAGGTTTTCAGATTTTGCCAGAATTAGTTCTCTCAGAAACTGTGGGTGATTGTTATGCCAGAACTTTGGATTTTATGCCAAGACCGGACTTTTGCGTACTCTTTGTAATACTTTGATTCTCACAGATTACAAAATACCGTTTTGGTAAATAAGCTCGCACACAGTATAAAGTATATGTAATCATATTGCAAGATTACCCCTTGCCGTCTGAGTAAGCGTTTGAAACCACATTAAAAATGAAATTAACAATGAACAATCGCTGTTCAGTGACATCATTGGTAATCATCGGATTAGTATAAGTTGTCAACATGATGTAATGAAGTCCACATGAAACTTTCTAATTTCGTAGTATTAGTTCTCTCATCCAGTTCGACAATGTCGGCCTGCCACCATCTAGATGGTAATTTGCCCAGACTTTTGGCGATTCCTTGTGGAATTGGGTTAAGCGTCTTTTCTGGTATGGGCTTATCATTTTCAACGTTTTAACTGGCCTGGAGAGTCGCATTACTGTGGACCGATATAATGACTCGGTTATCTTTGTCTTTTATGCTAACCTTATTTCCTTCACGGAAACAAAAACAAAAAAAAACAAAAAAAAATAATATATATATATATATATATATATATATATATATATATATATATATATATATATATATATATATATTATTTAACTTAGTTTACCTTGCTAATCCACCATGTTCGAATAACATTCGGAAACCAAATGAGAACCGTGGCAAAATAACGAGTCTTGGATCTCTGCCCCCAAGGTCTATCTGCCCCAATTTCCAGTGTTTTAGAGGAAAAACAATTCTGAGGAAACAAACCATTAAACCTTATTCGAACGAAGTTGTTTAAACAGATATGGCGTTATGGGAAAAAAAGGACTGAATATAAAATCCGTGATTTAGAAGTACTGTATACGAAATATTAAAAGGATATGATTTATTCTAAAGAATAAACATAAATGAAAAGAATGAAGAAAGTGTAGCATTATGTCGTCTCCTCTTTTGTTCAATGAATTTGTTGTTTATATAACCTTATGCCCAACGGGCAGCCAGCAAGACAAATATTGTGAAAATTATAGCAATACGAATGTATTTTCCAGTACTTTGGCTAAACTGAAATTTCAGAGCAAATTATGCAAGAAAAAATAATAGTTCGATTTGCTAATGAAAGTCGAACAACTGTTTTGATTGCGATGATAATGTAAGATGAACGAATGAATAGATAAACACACAGAGGCCTTTAATTCATGGGTCTTAATGAGGTCATTTTTTTATAACAACCAACACGAACCGACTAGATTTTTCATGTGCTCTTTAGCTGGTCATCATTATCAGGGAGTAGGTATTGAATTATTTACTGAAAGCGGTGAACATGTTGGTCTCTTGTGTGATAATAAGGTAAAGTGGTCTTATCAAAACATCAGTCCCATAATTTAATGACCAAGAGCCACATATTTTATTTAGCTGTTGGTCATTACATTACTCAGTAACTTTACGCTCACTGAATGTGAGTCAACAAGGAGGCAATGATTAGCCGTAAAAGTTCTCATTATCAACAGGAGCGAGTTTTACTTAGCTTTGGTTGCAGTTTTCTCACGCTGAACCTTCTGGATAATTTCAGCGCCATAAACTCAGAAATTTGCGGTACTGGGAATAAAAAATGGAGCTTCTGAAAGTGTAATGTCATCAGTTCAATAAGGGTTTACAAGAACCTGGCAAATAAATACCATAACTAGTTAATAATGAATAAAATATTAAAAGGCGTTTTCAGTAGTTGTATGCAGCAGCTTGTTGCGTTGTCTTCATTGCAGTAACTTTATTTTGTTGTGACCCTGAAGTACAA
>NC_089795.1:13669714-13709714 GCF_040412425.1 Macrobrachium rosenbergii | reverse complement strand
GATGCTGCCTTCCACTTTTTTTGCATCATAAATTGCTGTTCTTCTCTCTGGGTAATAATTTAGTAATAAACCTCATAGATAGAAATAGATTTCGTTCCAGAGTGTTTGAGCGATGCCGAGAGAGAGAGAGAGACAGACAGACAGACAGACAGAGAGTTTGGTGATGGTTTTTGCTGGCTGAAATCGTCGCGCTTAGCCACTACTACGCATGCATGGACTCAGCTCCGCTTACTATGAAAAGAAATTACCGATTTAGGTTTTCAATGTAGATTTTACCGAGGTAATAAACAATTATATTAATTATTGTCATAAATTATGATCAAAACTCAAGTAAAATCTGATAAAAAAATTATGCTATAGGGGGTTTATTGTTGTAGGTTGTTCATACTTCTGGCAGCAGAGGAAGAAAAGGTGAATTGTCAGGTGAAAAATGAGAATAAACGCAGAAAACTGAAGGAAAAGGTGACGTAAAAACGAAAATTTCATTTGTTTTGTCTGTCTTTGTATGTCTGTCACGGGGTAGGCATTTGATTTTGAGTTAAAAATCTTTCTGGCACGACATAGAGGCCGTGTGCAAAATTTTTGTCTGAGTCTGTCAAGCGGTTTGGATTTCTATAGTGGGCAAACAAATATACAAACATTCACTTTTACATATATAGATGTACATAATAGAAATGTCGTATATATGAAAACACAAATATACATATAACAGGAAGCCTGTACTGATATTTATCGCTGTTCTGGTTTTTCACCATTAAATCAGTTAGGGTTGTTTGTATAAAGCATGGTGATGAATTTCCGTTGGTAATACAATTAATCGGAAAGGGATGTAATAATATTTAATCTAACCTTCCTTCAATTATTTGTAAAATCGTATTATTTGTTTGACCCATAGGTTGCGCCTTTAACTTAACAGTTTTAGACGGTGAATGAGGATAATTAATAGCTGAACGATATTTAGACCAGTTCAGTAGAAATTCAACCATAAAATGAATGATTCACCAAGAGTAGCCGGAGCCCGAGGAGAAGGCTTGACGTCACTGGTTTCGTGACCTGCTACGTAATTGTACTGGTTTCCAATTTGCTGGTTTAGCGGTTTAGGAGGTCACAAACACACACACAAGTTTCTCAAGTGTATTAGATATACAACTATACGACTCATCTTTCCATTTTTTTTTTTTTTTTTAGCTTCTGACGCCAGATTTATTTTCTCAATCGATGCAATACAGGAACTGACCAAAGTTCATAATATACAATATCTATTACTATTTTCTTACTGTAAGTTAATAACAAAGCTTATTGTCTTACTTGGGATCTTAACGTTTCTCACGAAAAGATAATATTGGTAAGCAATGTAATGAATGACCCATTTTCATAGGTGTTCATACTCTCCCATTGATTTTCACCGTTTAAGACAAGCATGCTGAACTCCGTACATCAATATTCGGATTCCAAGCCGTGCCAAATATGGAATTATCGGAAAGCTTTAAGACAGTAAGAGAGATTACTTGAAACTTAAGAAGGCAGGTACGCATGGGCTTTAGTAGGGGATCAATAAAGGAGAGAAGAGGTCGGATATAACTTTACTTTGAATCGATATATTCCACTATACGCCGTTACCATAAGAATAGGTGCTCCCGAGAAAACAAGACAACAATCCATATATATTCATCCTGAAGAAGCTTAATCCAGTATGAACTCCCATGAAGAAGACTTTCACAAAAGGCGCTCAGTAGACGTCAGTGACACCCATTTCTCTCTTGCCCACGCAGAAAGTTCTTTCACTGTCTCTGTCACTGCATCAGCTTGCTCTGCTCTCTCTCGTCCTCCCTTCCACACTTCCCCTCAGCCAAGCCTTAAAAATCTTTTCATCAGTCTATTCATTTTCATTCCAGGCATACAACAAACTACTTCAAAATATTGTGTCATCTTACTCTAAATGGATTGCAAACAACAAAAATTATACTTAGGCTCAGCAGCCTTTGCATGTTTTTATTGCATTCAAACTTATCTTTTTTACTTGTTTCTTTTCTATCAGACGTTGTTCAGAATTTCACTATCTTCCTGCTACACATGCATACACAAACACACACACAGTCGCACGTATATACAGTATGTGTGTGTGTGTGTATATATATATATATATATATATATATATATATATATATATATATATATATATATATATATATATATATATATATATATATATATATATATATATATATATATATATATATATATATATATATATATATATATATATATATATATATATATATATATATATATATATATATATATATATATATATATATATATATATATATATATATATATATATATATATATATATATATATATATATATATATATATATATATATATATATATATATATATATATATATATATATATATATATATATCATGAAGGAAGTAATAGGAAAGGCACCTCATCCTCTAACAGTTTATTTCCAATGCCGACGTTTCGCGACGAATTCCAAGTCGCATTTTCAAGGCTAAAAAATATAATTTGCGAACATTAATAACAAATTAATTTATGGAGATATGCAATGGTAACAGCTCTTTTTGTAGCAAAAATATTTAAAACAAAACACGTCATTCCAAGGCAAGTCAATTATAAGTAAAAGGAGTTCACTAAAATCTGAAAACAACCTATCTATATTAAAGAAAGAGCAAGACTAACACAAATAAATAAAAATAGAGAGAAAAACCGTCGTTAAATACTCTGTCGTCTTCAGTAAAATTGTTCATAGCCTAGTTTGAGCAACTGGTTTTCCTCACTCTGTTTTTATGTATTTATGTTAGTCTTGCTCTTTCTTTCATATAGGTAGGTTGTTTAAAGATTTTAGTGAGCTCCTTTTACTTATAATAATTGACTTGTCTTGGAATGAGGTGTTTTGTTTTAAATATCTTTACTACATAAAGAGCTTTTGCTTGGTATGAGGAGATGGGTGTCCCTTAAAAGGGTTAGATTTCAGGCAGGCAAAGGGCAGTGCCTAGGTACCTGCTTTTAGGACTTCCGCACTTTTCTGATGATTACCATATGGCTCATTTGCCTTTGATCTGGCTGAATGAATGTATATATTTATGATTCGGAAACTGAGTGATAAAAATGAATTTCATAATAAAAATGGATGAGTTTTGTAATGAACTCACGTCCAGATCTGGCAACACAGCACCAGATGAGCTGAGCGTTCAGTGCTAACTGTGGCTCAGTTTCACCAAGTACTGCACAAAGACAAGGAGTCAGTATTTACTCAATTTCGTTCTTATTCTATTGGTATCATTAAGTTTACCCATACTGCATCATACCATGTGACTGATATGAATATATCATAGAATATGACATAACGATTATAATGGTGAAAAATTTGTAAAACGTATGTGCAATCTAACAGTTTGTTCATGTCTAATCACACCATTGTCATTTTGATCGAAATATGCATGATACTGCAATCATTGTCATGACGCTATTTCAAAATTTTGAAGGGCACAAGGAGAGCTGTCTCACCTGATACAGTGGCCGGCCTTTTTGTAATTATTAGGTAACTGATTTTGGCATTTCATTGTTCCATTATTTTTGGTAAGGGAACGGCTACTGTGTGCGTCTGTGAGCATTTATTTTTTTTCGAGCGAGGAAAAGTAATCGTTGCACAAGTTTTCGTTATAAATTGCTGATTCATGATTTCTTTGGCAGGTGCAAATGAGTTGCAAAGTTAGCCGTTGTACTGTGGGCCTGACAGATATTGGAACAAAAAAGGCATTGCAAAATCACGGGTTTCCTTAAGAGTACCACCCAAAGAGACTGGGCCTGATGATGTTACCCGTGGAAAATGCTCGAATGAGTCTGTTGCAAAATAGCTCAGGTTTATGAAGTCAGTATTAGATTTTGGCCAGAACAGCCTACTGAGAAGTTTCAAACCTAGTGGTCTGAGAGGGGTAGTTCAGAATGACGTAATGTAGTCTGAGACGGAAACAAAATTTTTTAGTGTACAAAAAACCTTTTCAATATAAAACACACATAGAGGGAAAAAACAGTCTTAGCGGATGTTGCTGTCCTGAAGAGACCAGCCATCTGTTCTGCTTTGTTAGCCATGTTGAGTCACATACTAAAATACTAAAAATCAGTTTGTCTCTGTAAAATACAATAAATCACTTGCCATTCCTAGCTACAGCCAGTCAATATCCCTGAAGTAATTCAGGACTTTGGGCGAATCAGTATAAAAACACAAATTTCTGATATATGTGTACATTCTGAGACATATGTTCTTAACTCAGATTGCAAGCATTATTCTGTTTTTGTCATATCTAATTAAGCACACTTACATATCTGTAATTGTGTAGTTATGGTTTAATAAAAAGATGATTGATTCATTGGGCAGATGCCACGGTGACAGGGCCCACATATTCCCAGTACCTATGATCGTGTAGCATGGATCTCCAGCTCTGTACCATACCACTATGTATTCACCTGGGCTCCTGAATGCATGTTCCTTGCTCTCACTAGCCACAGTTTATGCGCCCAGTTTGATTCCTTCGCATTTTGAACACAAAGGGTAACCCCAAAGTCTTGGAAAGAACACATGTGGATTAAAGAAGAAATTGTAAATGGACTATAAATTGTTAATTCTTGCAGATAATACAGTTTGTTTTGATAATAGTTTAAAAAAATATGCAGAAATTGAGGAAAAAGTTTGAAGAGTTAATGCAACATGAAAGTCAGTAAAGGTTGGCTTTTGAGGCTAAATACTAGCCTAAAAATTATGTGATGAAAATTTTCAAGGCAGAAGAATAGAATCATTATGGATGAGTGAGAAAAAGGGAATCACAGAATACTTGAAGAAAGGAGGTAGTGTAATCTCTGATAATCTCTTTGGGAAATTTAACTGAAGAGTGTCAAGGGAAGAAAATCTTGTGATGAAGTAACTCATGAGCCAGTTTTCGTTAAAAGCGAAAGGCGTTTTCGAAAATATGAATTCACCTGGATGAATTGTGTGCTTTGTATATGCGCAGTAAGAAGGTCTAGATAGAAAGGAATAAGATATGAACTGAATTGGAGTGCTTTAAAGTGTCATGATCAAGTGGGGAGAACGCCAAGGCAGGTGTAAAATTCAGAAGTCTTTGAAAAGTAGAGTACAGTGAGCTTATGAAAAGTGCGGGTGCGACAAATAGCACGTTATGAATAAAAGCGCCTCAATACCCATGATCATAATTATGAAGGGAGAGTCACTAATGAGTCTGCTGTGTAAACGAAGCCATTAATTTTGGGGGAAATTAATCTAGTGTACTGGGATACCATTCTGATTTAGCCGCTGCATTGAGTTTTGCGAAAACTTGTATCGTTCCCTCTGATGACTCACGATCCTGTTGTCATACTACAATAGTTTCTTCATGTGATGAAAGTAAAGCAAAGGAGTGACTTATTAGCCGGTTCTGATGCAGAATCTTCATGACAAGATGATCCCTATATTGAACAGATCCACTAATTCAAAAGCGATGCAAGAAGTCAAACCATATTTAGAAATTACGTGTCAAACTTGTCATTGCATTAGATCAGTTTAATATCACTAGTTTGCGTTCCGCCATATTAATTTTGCATCACTTTCCCTACTCTCATTTCCTTCTTGTTATTAATCATACATATGCTGAAACTGATTGATTTATTGGCTTTACAACCAAAAGCCAATTGGTCTGCACCCATTTTCTAGTTTCGTCAGGATTCATTCATAGGAAATTCAAGTGGAAAAGCCCTAATGAATGAGTTTGCGTAAACAGTTTCGCGAAATCTGTGCATCATTTTGACAAATTTTGTCCAGTCATCAATTTCGTAAGTTTTAGCCGAGGACATTTTGGCAACAAAATGAATTTCGCTCCATATCGAACAATATTTTTTGGTTTAATATTTAATAACTTAAGAACCTAATTATTTTTTTACAGGTACAGTAGCCGGTGATGAATGTTTGCAGTAGTTACTGTGAATACTACTATGTACCTTTGATACTGATGGACTTCTTTTCAACATCGGAGTAATCTGAACCTGCATAAGCGCCACTTACCAGTATATTTATGTCTATATGTTTAAGAGTCTTGAGCATGTTTAAGAGTCATAAGCAACATCTTCTCAATACAGTAGAGAAAATCTTCAATGTACGAGTAAATGCCTCTCTCTCTCTCTCTCTCTCTCTCTCTCTCTCTCTCTCTCTCTCTCTCTCTCTCTCTCTCTCTCTGTTTACAACTGAGATGTTTTGTATACCTGTCTTAAGGAATGTAGCAAAAATATACGCTTTCATCGCCTTGATATATTACTTCTCCGTTGCACGCTGAAATCCCGACCATTAGTTGATCATAGTTACTCGGTCTCTTCCAGCTAAGGCTTCGGATTGAGGACTAAATTCAAATTTTTGTTCGTTTCAAAACGTCCTTCATTCTTAGAAGCATATTTCATTTGTGATAAAAAGTTACTCATAATCATTTGTGCTTTGTTCTTTTTAATGCTCAAGAATAATTGCCTGAAGCATGTAAGTAAAAATCGCTTTCATACAGACTTCTTTTTTCTTAAACACTTTCGGGTGAAATCACTTAAGGTTACTCGCACATCATAACGGCACTCAGCAAGAAAGTCTTTGTCTGTGCGCATGTCCTACTTCTTTTCTGCGTTTTGCGATTCCGTGGAATTGCATAGAGTTTAGTAACAAAGAGCAAAATCATATCAACTTTTGATATCAATGTATCCATTAGAATCTTGGCACTTGCATAAATGTTCTTAATATCCCATTATAAAAATATGTAAGGATATCTCACTGCTAAAAGCCCCACCTCTCTCTCTCTCTCTCTCTCTCTCTCTCTCTCTCTCTCTCTCTCTCTCTCTCTCTCAGCTTTTGTTCGTGATGGCATCATTTTTCTCTTTTGAACAAAGCGTTCAAGGCTAAAACTTTCAAAAATCTGTAAAACCAAATCACTTCCCCAGCGGTACTAATAGCAGTGTAGTTTCCTCCTTTGGAAACGCCACACTTTTGGACTTTTTTTTTTTTTTTCTGCCAACTTCGTTGGGTGCGTCATTTCTGCAGTAGCTGGCGAGAGAGGATTTTGCTGCTAGCAGTATTCCTCTTTTCCTAAAAAAAGTTTCATAGGAACTAGTCTCCATGATTTTCCAGTGTACACCCTTCGCCGTTTTCTTGGAAGGGTAATCTTAAGGCCTGTCACCTATTTTTGCTCTCGTACGTCTTCCATAATTAATTATGATTTGAAGTTGCTTTTATCTTTTACCTACTGTAAAAATTAATATACCTACAAGCTTCTCTTTGTTACCATACTAGAAATTTTTTTTTATCTACCTGTCCGTTTCTCTTGATCTTCCTAGTTTTTCCATGTTTTTTTTTTTTTTTTTTTTTTTTTGTAAATCCATTAATGGTGATATCGTTTTCTTTCTTTAGAGGAAGTGATCAGTAAACCTCGACCTTTAGCTAGTTGAGGATGGCGTGCCTTTCCTCCTACCTCAGCTTTCATTCTAGACAATTTCTTTACTCTCTTGCCTTTCATTATCTTTCCTGCCCCCGCTATTCATGCGTTAATCATTTTACTCTCCACCAATTTCCTTCTCGGCTCTCTTACCCATCTTTTAAATTGGTTACCTGTCCCTCAACATTGGACCAAGAGTGACATCACAGGAGTGGACAGCCAAAACCTAAAACAGATTAGCATTTTTGAGACAAATGATCTTCGTGTTTTTCTTTTCAACTGACTTTAGAGTCTGTAATTGTGGATAATCAAACCATCATTGCATTTAACGGCCGTAACGTCTTGTCTCCGTAAAACCATGAATTATACTTGAATCTCATTAGAAGGAATTTAACTTGAGCTCACAATGTAGTCATTTTCTCTTCTTCACTTGGAATGTGTTCAGTAGTATGTGAGACTTCCTGTCTTTTCATAGAATTCTGTTTCCTTATTTGTCAGGTTATCTCTCTTTGCCCTCGTTCTTGGGGTTAGATCATAAAAATTTAACTTTTCACTACTTGCCCTACTGTTCATCTGCTGACAGATCAATTTATTCTTTTCTGCAAGTATTACTTTCGGTGTTGCTTTCAAGAGTTGCCACAAATATGTTCCTTTGTACAAAATGTGTGTTAGTTGTCTGAAGGCTAATTAATGGTTATCACGTATCTTTAATCTTGCACCAAATACAAATCTCACTATTTATCAAGTCACTGGTTACAGGCTAAACTATTTACCTATCTGAGCTATTTGCCTGTAACCAGTGACTGGCTAAATAGTGAGATTTGTCATTTTTATTCTCTTGCCAAATTTTACTGCCGCAAAACCACTCTCAGATATCTGTTGGGATGGATATTTTCTCTTTATCGAAAGATCAACCTTTATAATGAAAAGTGTCTGTATTGGAAAGATGAAGCCCATTAGAATTCGCAAATCCAGAAGAAGAAGACCAGGAAGTCAAGAGCTCAATGGTGCAAGACTCGGAATCCGTGAAAACCATTAGCTTTCAGAATAGTAACACACATTTTGTGAGTACAGTTTGATTTGGTTCAGAAAGGAGTTAAAAGGTATGAAAGTTACGGCGTTTTCACGGCATAGAATAATATAATGACAAGTAAAGATGACACTGGAAACAGATATTTTATCTGATGGATAAAGAATTAAGGGGGACGTCAAGTACTTTGGTCTCTAACCCCAAATAGGTTTATTTTACTGTTAGTAATGAGAAAATTATATTATGAAAAATAAATATAAACTATATACGCACACAAGGAACCCATTTCTGCATCAACATTAAATGCAGAATATGATAATAGGCAAAAGCTTAAATATTTCATATGCTCTAAAGGAATGGCAGCAGAGAATTTCTTCACAATTAATACTATTGCTTGCTGATTATAAACAAATCCAGGAAAAATTAGTTTATTGGTAGTGTCTATTATCTGGCGATATTACCTTCCCTACGATTGCCATTAGCTTCTTACTAAATCATAAAGAAGGTCACGGTTTCTTTTCATTTCTTTATCCATCTGCCCGCCAGTCTATCCATCTGTTTATTCTGTCTGTCCGTCTTCCGCCCGTCAGTGTGTCTGTCAACCTGATCTCGTTATAGAAACTCGTCCTTTGTGAACGAAGAGGTTTCAGCCATTGTACAAATGTAGACCTACATATTTAGATGGGATTGAAAGAAGATCGTCCGTGAGTTCCATGGGTCTGTAAGTGTGCACTTACCTTGATGTCTGTTTTATTCAAGACTGCCGGATGGTGAAACAATGGACCCAGATACTATTAGCACCCTTTATCTTTGCCATACCTGATGAACCATTGTGTAAGAGATAAAGACTATAATTTACGTGCATACTTCACTCTTAAAACACTTTCAGATGACCTTCGTACAAAAAATAAATGTCATCGGGACATAACGTTTCATTAGCACATCTTATCGGGAGAACGTTATCAGAATGAGCAACTTTTGCAGGAACCATAACGGAGAACTCCTCGCCAGCGATTCATCGACCAGAATGGTCTTTGAAAGAAGTTGGTCGGTGATCAGTAGCGGACATGACAAGTAACTAATAGAACGGTTGCCATTAATGTGCAATTATGCTCATTGTGCACGTTGTATTCATTTGCTTGGGCAACAAAAATGCATAAAACAGAAAGTGTCTACGTGAAAATAAACAGTAAATAAAGAAAATAGAAGTAAAACTGAGTAAATGATATTACAACCAAGTATGTGAACAGATAACGAGCGTGTAAAAAAAACAAAGCAATCATAATGGAAGAAAAATATTAGACCCTACCTAATGCCAGAAATGGCACTGAGTATAAAGGTTATGATACAGACCCGCACTTGACAAATGTTAATTTTATGGTTCCTGACAACAGAAAGAAGCAAAGTATGGCTTTTGAGACAACCTATCTAGCCCAGATAGTAATACATATGTCCAATGAGCCAAGCAAAATATGATTCGGAGGAGGTGATGATGAGTGGGCCCAACTGACCAACAAGTTCTCTTTGTAAATGCTTCAAAATACTAATGGGTGATCGGTTTTATTCAAAATGACATACGTACTGATGAAAATACTCAGTAAGTCAAATGACAGATCAGGCCCTAGATGATCTGTTAGCTATTGATATGGGAAAGACCTTTATTTGCCTTTGCAAAAGTACTTATGGATCCTCTTCATAATTTGAAGTTATTTTATTTGATTTTGTAAACTGGCATCATATCTCCAGTGGTCACTGACGTGATAAACGAGATCCATTGTCTACACTCTTTATCTGCGATAACGTGATTTAACCATATAAATTTGAGAGAATTATTCATAATAAAGTCAAATTAAACAAGGAATGATCAAATGTCCTATTCACATCAAATAGGAGTTTACGTATTTCAAGACAACGCTATTAGTAAGCTTATTGTTCACTATAACTGCAGAACAGTGGCACTGTATTCTCTTCCATTTATATCTTTCATATAATATATTTACTGTATTGATGTATGTCTGTGATAAGGCACAATTATTTAGGTTGAATGAAACCACCAGGAATGCTAATGGTTGGAACTGTATAAGCTAAATGAATGAACCCTGACATCTTAATGAACAGATGTCAATAAGCTTGGTTTTCCAACTCAAGGTGGAAGCCATGCTCGTTTATGAACCATGGCAAATCCAGATCTAAACTCTCCTCTAAATGCGTTATAACCTCAATAGCGTCTCTGGCCCTTTATGGAAATTCTTCCACGAAAACCAGCCTTCGGCTTTTCCAGTTATTTGGGAAAAGGTGCATTTCAATACTTCGTCACAGTGGAAAACAAAGTTTCTCATCTAAATGTCTACTGGCAAGTAACCAAAGTGATGTTCTCATTATTAAGTAGGATGCATAAGAAAATCGTGACCACTAGTTTTCGGTGTCTGAGAGAAAGACCTTAACATGTTTATTTCCTTGTCACCACCAACACATTTACGGCTCATGCATTCCTTAGAAAAAAGTTTGAAGAAGTCTCAATTGAAAATGTCAGCTCTCTAGCAATAAAGTCAGTCACCCAAGTAAGAGAAGGCAGAAAAACGTTACAAACGGATTGTTTACTTTTGCAACAGTAATTACACCCGCTATATCGAAGCTGATAACAATTACGGTTATGTGTGGAGAACAATTTATGTATATGAATACATAAATTGTCTATTGCATGTCTTTGCTAGAAGAAAACAGAAGTTAGCACAGCAGGGAGAGAGGAACTCTGAAAACCGTATACGAAATCAGTGCCACATCTGATTTCAAGGTAGGCTGGGTCATCTCCAAACATTCCTTAACTGGTATGTATCTCATCATAGACTTTGAGTTACTCAGAGCACTAGGGGCCCATAAATAAATAAACAAATAAATAAGTAAATAAATTAACAAAATAAACATATAAATACATTCATAAATACAATTATAAGTAAATCAAAAACAGGTGGAAGGGACATTTCTTATCAAGAATGGACTCTGAATACTAAAAGGGCTTCTTATTAGGTATTAAAATCGTTGTTTCCTTAACCAAATATGGAACATCGAATTGTAAAGGTCATTAATAGGTCAAGTCATTTGGGAGAGAGCTGCGTTCTGCTTGGAACAGCGACACCTAAATGTTGTATTTCCTTTAAGGTGATCTATCAGTGTTCCTTATGTAAAGTCACTTCTATGTTAACGAGAGAGAGAGAGAGAGAGAGAGAGAGAGAGAGAGAGAGAGAGAGAGAGAGATTACCTAAAGAGAACTTCAAAAAACTCTAGTAAATATGAAACGTAAACTACTGCAAAAACTGGAGCTCAACGAAAACCTTACGATCATAGATGGTCGATAGCTCTCTAAAAGAAGCCAAAGAAAGGCTTAGGGAAGGAGATATGGCTGCAGATAAAGATGGCAAGGGTAGCGCAATGAGTTGGCAAAATTTGCGAACATAGCGCAGGGCTCATTAGGTGTTAGGCCCTGTCCACACTAGCGGGCACTGCCCGACGGGCTGTTCCCATAACCGTTCCACTTAAAACGGTGTTTTAGTTTAGTTTTTAAAACAGGGCCTTAGTTTAGTTTTAAAAAATGGGTCACGGCATAAAGATCTTTGAAGGCCAAATAATGCAAAAGTTCAGTAATACTAGAAATTTACAGTTTGGTTTCTCTATTTATAATTTTCGCGAATTATCTTTGCTCTAAGACCATGGGTGACAACCACAAAAAGCCGAGAGCTTGCGTTCCCCCCGCCATCGTGCTCTGCCAGATGTATTATTCGTGAATCACTCACTGAACTGTACCTGGCACTTCGTAACTGGATTTCCGCATACATTTAGATAAGATATATTCTACTTTTTTAAAAGACGGCCAACTAAATTGCATTCGTAAAAAAAAAATATTGCACATTCCTTTCCACATAGCTGTAATAGCTCAATTTGAGAACAAGAACTGCAATCCCGGCAATAGGCTTATGCTTGGGGCCGACACATGATGCTGAACTACCTTTGTCCTAATTTGTACGGAAACGTCATCCTGGTTCTTATTCTTTGTTTTTCGCTTATCCATTTCAACCGAGAGTTAGCTATTAGACTGGAAGTACTTAGGGTTTTTACTTGTTCTCTCGAAATTTGCTATAACGAAAGTCCGTAGATTTTCATTACCTTTTATTTCAGCAGGAGATGACTTTTAGTACAATTTGGTCTTTTTAGGTTAGACTTGCCCAATCACAAATGCGAAAGGTTTGTCCTTGCTAGTGGACGAGCATTGGTTCTTTTAGAGATAAGTTTTATTTCAGAGTTCATCAAGGGCCAATATTTCTATATACTGTAGAATTCAACTTTCCATTGAGTTTTGTTTTATGGTTAACTCATATGTATCAATGTTACAAAATTTTATAATTATATTACGTTCTGTCGATGATGTATAGTTAAAGAATGTCAACTATGGGTATATTCACATAACAGTTCATTGTAGAACAAATTATAATGGCTATTACTAAAGATGTTTGTTACGCTATGTAATAAGCCTGCAAAGAGAGGAAACTTTTTGGCACTGGAAAACCTCGCTTCCCGAATCCTCCTTTGGCGAGCGTTAGCAAACCGTTATAAGTTCGCGCCAGACTTAACCATGGGGCAAATGAGGGTAATATAGGCTGTTACCTAACTTACCTGTTACCTTGGTCAACCTGTTGACTGGAATAAGAACGATTTTTGACACCTGTATTCAAGGTCAAGAACGCTGTTGCATATCAAAGGCCTTACAATCCTGACGCCTTCCGCCAGGACGGATTCTGAGCCACTGGGAATCCATCATCGTCAACTAAAAGCGCTCGCTGTTTTTATGCCCTCAGTCTTCTTCATTCACAGATTTTACACGACATGTTTCATCCGCATTCGAGAGGTACCAACTCCTATTCAAGCGTCAAAAGATTAAAAATAATAAAAAATGGTGATAAAACATTTCACCCTTTCTATTTCTTGTTATTCCGGCCTTTCTATTTGGTCTGTTGCCTAGCACCTGTTTACTTTAATATTTACCTCTTAGTTTCCACGCCCAGTTACGTGATTAATCCCATAGGAGAGCTCAATGAGAGTCTAGATATGACTCAATGACCTCCTGAAGCAACCCCAAATAGCTGTCTTTGCCAGGAAACAGCATCAGTTTTTTCTGCTCAGAGAGATTCTGCAATGGAGCGGTAATCTGCTTGCTTTCAGTTGAGCATTAATGACGACTAAACTGACTACAAATTTCATTGGTTTCAGAGATGCCTATATGAGGAAATTTTATTTCTAGATTATGAAATAAGACTTTTGAGACAAAATTATTTAAAAACAGCCAAAATTAAATGCTTTCTTTCTATTTTTCTAGTTATACATACATGCATATCTATGTATATATATCAGTAGGTATAGGGTGAAGGATCAGTCCTTTATTCCTTTTCAAAGTAATTTATTATTGCTGCAACGTTTCAAGACGTAAAAGTCCCACTTTCAAGCTATAAAAAGAGAAGACAAAAGTTAAAACAACAAACTCGGACTAAAAATTATGTTAAATAATTTTTGTTAAAAAAAATATACAGGATATGGAGGAGTGACTGCCATAAGGTGCTGAAAGCACAGACCGAGTAACAATTCGGGCCGGGTTCAGCTTCGACCTAAACTCACGAGAGACACAGGGGTGTTGAGGAAGACTGGGTGTTTTAACTGTGGAACTAGTTGTTTAATGAAGAGTGATTCTAGGATTGCTAAAAATTGTTCGTTAGGAGCTTGGCCTGTAACTTTAAAATCTTTGTAATTTCCGTTAGATTTATATTTCTTTGCATGTTCACGTATATATGAAAATTCAGGATTAGTCAATTTAACACCTGTTCTATAGCTAAGGCCTCGATGAGAGTCCAATTTCACTTTGAGTAACCTCCGTGTGGAGCCGACATACTTCCCAAGATTACATCTAGGGGAATTAAATAGATATGCGACTCCTGAGGTCATTAGTGGATCGAGTTTCTCCTTATGCTTAAAGAGATCTAATATTCATTGGGTTGGAGGGTTTTAGCTTTAATTCAATTGCACGTAAAAATTTCTCGACTAACAACTTCAATTCACGGTAGAAATTTAGGTCATGAGTAGATGGGACACTTGCATATAATCGTAAAATAAGGGATGGTAGGCCAAAGGACAATTGTCCAGTATGCGCTGCTCCAGGGAGCACATAAAAATGTTTGCAAAAGTGGGACCCAAAGGGGACCCATCGCCATACCATCAACCTGAATGTAGGCTTTACCGTTAAAAACAAAGGCTGTGTCCTGCACAGCGAGCTCGAGCAATTTTCTAAAATCCGTGAGGTTAAAATGATTAAAAGTGGCATCTGGGTCAGTAAAAATACGGCTAACAATAATGTCAATGGTTTCTTCTACCGGTACATTAGTAACAAGAGACTCCGCATCCATGCTAACCATAAATGAGCCTAGTTCCTCATTGGATGGGTCGATATCGTCCTCGGATAGGACTCTGCTGGGCCTGCGTTCGAGTCTCCGGCCGGCCAGTGAAGAATTAGAGAAATTTATTTCTGGTGATAGAAATTCATTTCTCGGTATAATGTGGTTCAGATTCCACAATAAGCTGTAAGTCCCGTTGCTAGGTAACCAGTTGGTTCTTAGCCACGTAAAATCAGACTCATCCTTCGGGCCAGCCCTACGAGAGCTGTTAATCAGCTCAGTGGTCGGGTTAAACTAAGATACACTTCTTCATAAATACAGTAAGTCTGAATCCTGGGGTAAGATTTTTTCTTTAACATGTTCTAAATTCTTACAGCTATAGATATTGTTAAAGGAGCTGGGACAGGCACAAGAAATTTAGCAATTTTATAATTAGAAGTAGCATAAGAGGTGAGGATGGGCCTCACTGGCATACCTTCTTTTTGATTTTAGGTAGCCCATACATCACTCCATATGAGGCACCTGTACTATATTATGAAGTATAAGTAGTTTCACTAATGATTTTATAATCTTTAAGATATTTCAAAAAAACGGTTAGTTCTGTCTTCTATATGACAGCAGAGTATTGAGGTTCTCCTGTTATTTTGAATTTAGATTCATCCCCTAGGATATTTTCCGTCTTTTGTATATATTCATATTTATTAGTATTATACAGTACCTTTTCACTTGTCAGGTTGTCTTATTGTCAGGTCTTTACGTTTCCCAAGTTCTTTAAGAATATTCAAGTCATTCTTAGAAAAGAATGGTGCCCAACGAGCAGTTAAGTTGTTAAAAGTTTTCTGAGCTATGCCTTGTAGGTGGGTTCGCATTTTAGGTACACTACATCTACTGTACATCGAGGAGGAGATAAGTAGTCTAGCAAATAATGATTCCATAGATCCAAAAAATTGGTTATACGAAGGTTTAAAGCAGGGTAGACAAAATTCCAATCCTAAAAAAAAAAAAAAAAAAAAAAAAAAAAAAATCTTCGCTCTTAGATAATTTGTAATTTGACGTATTAAACAGTTTTATTATTGTTCAGAAAAGGAATAAATACATCCAGCTTTCTCAATTTTCTCTCGTGAGTAGGCTACGTCGCACCATTAATACATAATCGGCAATACAATTATTAAACAGATATTTGAAAACAATACGATCAGTAATGGATAAATTATTATCTGTAATTTTTATAAATAGGCTGCTAGATAATTCGGTAGTTTGACAAAATTTCTATTCTTATGGTAATCTCTATATAAAACAATTTCGTAGTGGTATCATGGTAAAAAGGAGTCAGGTATATTGACGACTTGTACACTGGATATGACGAAAATCGGGACAATATCATTCAGGCGGCAGTATTGTAAAAATTCTAAATCGAGTTCAGCTTTACGAAGTTGTCGTGTAGTTTTATCCAGTTTTCTGCATCTGGTAAGGAGTTGAGTTTCATATCGTCCTCGGATTAGGGCGTGGTAAAGCTGAACTCGATTTTGTTATTTTAACTTTTGTCTTCTCTTTTTATAGCTTGAAAATGGGACTTTTACGTCTTGAAACGTTGCAGCAATAATAAAATACTTTGAAAAGGAATAAAGGACTGATCCTTCACCCTACACCTGCTGATGCCTACCGGTTGATAAGAACCCCTTTCAATTCCCGCAATATATATATATATATATATATATATATATATATATATATATATATATATATATATATATATATATATATGTATGTATATGTGTATATATATAATATATATATATATACTATGTATATATTATGTATAATATATATATATATATAATTATGAATATATATTATATTTATACATACATACATATATATATATATATATACTATATATATGTGTGCAAGGTTTGTTGAGTCAGTTGCAGTTGCAGGAATAAGGCTGGAGGAGGAGGATTTTTACGTTGTGGACAGAGTGAATGAGAAATATATGTTGCTGGGGTATGCATTTTTGAAGAAAAACAGGGTAATGGTGTACCCAGAACAAGAAATGATAGAAATACGAATGGGGAATGAAACCAGTGTGAAGTTGTATGTGGGGGAGAATGGACAAGTAAGTTTGAAGATGGTTTCTGGAGTGGAGGTGTATGAGATGGAGGATGTACAATTGCCAAGGGATTCGGGAAGTATGTGGTGTGTGAAAGTAGGGTGGAGGACTAATGTTGGAATTGGTGCAGAGAGTTTAGGAGAAATGTTTATGTTGGACGGTAGCTCTGCGTGTTGTGAGATAAGGCAGGTCGCACATGTGTTTGATGGGATTATGGATGCAAAGGACCCAAAAGTGTGTGTGCAGGTGTGTGGGGATGTGAAAAAGAAAAGGTGGAGAGGCATACATCTTGGTGATAGATTAGGAAGTTTGAGAAGTGTAGTCGATTTAAGTGCTAGTAAGCACATTAAGGGGTATGATGTGATGACCGAAGAGGAAAGAGCAGAAGAGTGGAGTAAGGAAAAGCTTATGGAAAAGGTAAGGTTGAACGAAAAGTTGAGAGAGAAAGAGAAAGAGCAGGTGTATGAGTTGTTATGGGAGAGAAAGGGTGTGTTGAGTCAAGGGGATGAGGACTTTGGGACAGCTAGATTGCCAGAGTTCCATATTCAGCTGACAGATGAAACACCGGTTTATCAGACACTCCGACATTTCTCAGCTCCGGTAATGCGAGAGATTGAAGAGTAGTGTGAAGAGTTGGAAAAGATAGGAGTGATTGAACTCAGTAAGAGTGCTTGGAATAGTCCAATTGTGCCGGTAAGAAAGCCTGATGGGAGTCTGCGAATGAGTATTGATTATCAGAGAGTAAATGAGGTGACAGTGAAGGAAAGATTCCCCATGTGTGTGGTGTCTGACTGTGTGTACAGTATGCATGGGATGAAAGTGTTTAGCAAGATGGATCTGGTAAGGGGGTATTATCAGATGCAAGTGGCGGAGGATTGTAGACCGATAACTGCCTTCTCGACTACGAAAAAACAGTATCAGTTCTGCAATCTCAGTTTTGGATTGCCAAATGTCCCAGCTGCCTTCCAGAGAGCAATGAATGTCGTGCTGAGTGGTTTTCCCTGCGAGAATGTGTTGGTGTTTCTTGATGACATTTTGGTGATGAGTAAGACGGTAGAAGAGCACAAGAGGTTGGTGCGAGCAGTGTTGAAGAAGTTAGAAGAAGTGGGGGTGAAAGTCAAAGTGAGTAAGTGTGAGTGGTTCATGGAAGAGGTGGAGTTTTTGGGTCATAAGGTGAGTGAGTCTGGAGTGCGAAAAGCAGAAAAGTTTGTAGAAAAAGTGAGAAATTTCCCTCGACCCAGGACTGCGCGAGAATTGCGTGGATTTTTGGGATTCATCGAGTTTGGACGGAAGTTTGTGGAAGATTGTTCGGGAATTGCAAAGCTGTTGTCAGAATGGACAGGTTGTAGGAAGAGTACGTTTGTGAGGTGGGATGAAAGGATGGTGGAAGCATTCGAGAAATTGAAAGAGGAAATGGTGAAGGATGTGGAGTTGGCTTACCCTGACTATAGTGCAGATGCTAGTAAGCTAGAAGTGTATACGGATGCGACTGGAGTGTCAGTGGGTGGATGTTTGATGCAGAAGCAAGTGGTGAATGGAGTTGAAAGGGATAGAGTGATAGCATATGTAAGTAAGGCATTTAATTTGGCAAAGCGAAAGTATTCGACTGTTGAGAGAGAGTTGGCTGCCCTGCGGTTTTGTGTGAAAGCGTTACGACCATTTCTGTATGGTGTGAGGTTTGTGGTACATACGGACCATCAGCCTCTGGTGTATCTCCAGAGAATGAAAGGAGTGGATGCTAGGATTGCACGAACGGTGGAGGGTTTGAGTGATTTTGATTTTGTAGTTGAGTACATCCCAGGTAAAAGAAATATTGTTGCAGACATGATGTCAGGTAAAGGGAAAGAAGAAATATAAAAGACATTGACATAAGACCAGAGTATCTGCCAAGAGTATTGTAGTAGCACGTGAGAGTAAGGGGTGGTGACTCGATGTTTGAAAGTTTGTGGTATGGATTGAATGATTTGGTAGATGAAGGTTTGAAGGTGCTAGTACCTGGAAGTGTGAATGAACTGAGGGCAGAGGTGATCGAAGAAGTTTGCAAGAGACCTGGATGTTTGGGAGTGCCAAATGTGGAACAGTATCGAAAGAGTCTGAGGGCTATGATGTGTCCTGGGGTAGCCCCATTTCAGGAGGTTTTGGTTGCAGTGAGTAAGAAGTATAAGGTGATTGTGTCCGTACATATTGGTGGTGAGAAACCTATAATGTATCGACATGAGGGAGTGAAAAGAGAGTGAGCGTGAGTTGCATCTGCAGTGTTTGAGTGGGGTGCACTATAACTGGGTTGTGGAGAAAAAGGGCAATGAAAGGAAGTATGAGAAGGAGGAGAATGTTGAAGAGAGAATGGCGGAGTTGTTGGAAGTGGAAGAGGACAGTAAGGAAGTAAATGAAAGATGTTTGGTTAGTGGAGGAGACAGGTGTATGTGTGTACACAGGAGAGCAAATGCAATAACTGTGGGAGTAGATGTCAGTGGAGGACAGTATTGTGGCTTGGTTAACAATGGAGCGCAAATATCGTTGGTGAACGCACGAGCGATTAGGGATGTTGAGAGAGTGGATTGAAATGTTAAAAGGAGAGTGGTGAATGTGTCAATAAGAGGTATAGCAGGAAGATCAGTTGGATGGGAGGAAGTGAGGCTGAAGGTAAGGTTGGGAGAGTTTGAGGTAGAAGCTTGTCTTGTAGTACTGGGAGATAAGAAGATGCCATGTTGTTTCCTGTTTGGGATAGATTTCTTGAAGAAGAATGGGTTGGTAGTGGATGTTGGGACAGGAGTTCTGTTGAAAGACGAGTTTGTAATAGGGAAGATTCAAAGTGAGGCGGTGAATATGGCCAGGTTTGTGGAAATGATTGATAGGAGCCTGAGTGAGGAGGAGGATGTAGTGGAGTTGGACAAGAGCGAGAATGAATTGTTGACAGTGGAGGACAATGAGGAGATGCAACGGAAGTGTTTTGTGGTGAGTGAGTTGAGGAGATGTATTAGAGAGGGAGTACCTGGAAGAAGATGGCCTCTGTTGTTGAGTAAATGGATGCGGTATGCTGAGAGATTTGTGCTGTGTGAAGGAGTGGTCTATTTTTCGAGAGAGAAGATGGGAGAGTTGATGTATGTTCCAGTGTTCTCGATGAGTGGAGCAGTGGGACATATGGGGAAGTTTAAGCTGACTGAGTGTATGAAAGAGCGAATGTTTTCCCCGTATTTGAGGAAGATTTGTAAGGATGTGGCAGTCAAATGTGAAGAATGTCAGAAAGGAAAGTATCAGAGAATGTATGCTAGCCAACATGTTTTGAAGTTGAGTATGAAAGAACAGTTTGAGTTAGTGGCGATTGACTGTGTGGCTTTGCCGGTAACTGCAAGAGGAAACATAGGAGTGGTTGTTATGGTAGATCATAAGAGTAAGTTTGTAAGTTGTGCAGCTGTGAAGAATAAAACTAGTGAGAATGTTGCAAGAATGGTCAGTATGGTCTTGTTGCCTGCGTGTGTGAGGAAGCCGGCAAGGATGTTGAGTGATAATGGGACAGAGTTTGTTGGTAGACCATTTGAGCAAATGTTGAAAGAATGGGGTATCAAGCATGTAGTAACAACTCCGTACATGCCGAGTGCAAATGGGTTGGCGGAACGAACCATAAGGACTCTGAGTGAAATGTTATGAATGTTGACTGATAGAAAGAATGAATGGGATTTTTTGTTAGGAAGAGTGGTAGCGATGTATAATGGATCAGTACATAAAAGCACTGGCATACCTCTGAGTGAGTATGTAATGAATTATGAGAGGTATGTGAGAGCGAGGATGGATTTGAATGAAGACGAGCGGAATGTGTGGAGGCAGGCAAATGAAAGGTTTGAGAGTTTCAGAGTGAGTGATAGGGTGTTGAAGGAAATTGTAGAGAAGGGAAGATTAACAGCAAGTAAGATGCATGAGAAGTATGAAGGTCCATATGTAGTGAAAACAGTTTAGTCTAATGGATTGAGTTATGTGCTAGAAGACAGGAATGAAGAAGGAAATGTAAGGGTAATACAAGCGCATTATAATCAGCTGAGAAGATGGAGAGAACCACCTAAATACATAATAGAGTATCCCATCAGGAAGTTATTAAGGGAGGAAAGGGAAGATTAAAGAGAAGAAACAGAGGAAGATGTAAACTGGGGAGATAAACAGCTAGTATTGGTGGAACATAAGAGAAAGCCTAAAAAGAGGTGTAGAAAGAGTAAGGGTACAATTACTGAGTTGTTTGCAGAGAGTACTCAAGATGGGTTGTTTGATTTTGAGGGTTTTGAGAAGCCAGTAGGCATGAAAAGTGAAAATACTCTTGCGGTGATGTTTGGGGGTAGTGAAAATGAGGGAGTAATTGATTTTGAAGGATTTGAGTGGGATGTGGAAGGAGTGAACTTGGTGAGTACAAGGAATGTGGACGAGGATATGCAAGGGTTGGGTGAACTGGAAACAACGCCAGGTTGTGAGGAGGATGGTGCGTATAGTGTGTGTGAGTTTCCTTTGAGTGCAAGTGTTGAGAGAGTGAGTGTAGGAGTGGGTGTGAGTGAGAGAGAGTTAGCAGTGCTGGAGAGTGTAGGTGGAGGAGTTTTGGATAGCTTGAGGCAGACTGTGGAAGAAATAAATGAGAGTATGGAAGAGATGATAGCAGCCATGTCAGGTGTGAGTGAGGTTGGAGCCAACGTAAGTCTCCAGAGTTTGAATGAGCTTGGTGTAAGTAGTCCGAAACCAAAGCTAGGTGAGTCTAGCATGGTTGGAGTGGAAGTGAGTGAAGAAGAGGTGGTGCATGAGAGGCCATGGACCCGAAGTCAAGGTCCAGTTCAGGAATATGAATGGGTGGTAAGAAAGGGATTTTGAAGAAAAGTAAACAAGATTTCCTTTATTTTAGTAAGGGGGAGTGTGGTAGGTTAAGTTTGGGTTTGTTTGATGAAAGACGTTTGTATGAATTAATTGTTCCGTTTTGTTTGTTGTGATGTTTTATTTTTGTTTGATTTTTTTTTTTGTCTCCTTATTAAGTTTGTGTGTGTATATATTGATTGTATGAATGTGTTGTTGGTGTATGATTGTTTAATTAATCATTATTGTTACTTTTTTTTACTTGCAGTCTTACCATTTGAAGACCTTTGGTACGAAACATTAAAAAAAATATTCGCTAGAGCGAGTGAAAAAAAAATAGGAGCTCCCCTTCACCTGAACCGTTGGAGCCTACACATAAAAATTGGTGGGCTCTTGCCTCCATTGGAAGCCTCAAGTACTGTATAGTATAGTATACTTTGTAAAGAAAAAGAAGGAATCACCCTAAAGAGGGAGACAGAAAAAGAGTAAGACTGAGAAGCTTGAGGTGAATGAAGACAGTGAAAAGGTTACTGAACAAGTTGATGTTGACAGTGAAAAACTATGAAAAAAAAAATATAACACTATATTTCCTGATTTATTGTCAGCAAGGCTTAATAGGTTCTTTTGGGGGCCACGTTAGTATTAAGTTAGGCTAAGTTAGGTATAGGAGTAAGTAGGAAATAAGTTAGATTAAGTATTGAGAGATGATAATTGCTAAACTGTGGCAAATGTAAATAAAATTAGGATAAGGTTCTGTTCCCATCATACTGCCCCAATTGTGTATTATAAAAAGCCCCTACAATATAAAATAAATAAATTGTTACTTGCACATAATAAATGATTGCTTGGAAAGACAACATATACATAGTTTAAAATTGTGATGATAAATATATATTCCGCTTGACCTTAGGTCGCGGAAAGGCACCACAGAAAACGGGATGTTCTCCACAGAGAACACGTTGAGCAGGGACTTTACAGTAGCATTGTTTGATGACTTAGGTTTTTTCCATGCACTTGGGGAGAGGCGCTGCATGCAACGCACGATCAGTTACTAATGGTTTTGTGTTTAAGTGGGTGTGTTTATGGGTCGTAAGACGTGCAAGGAGTGTTTTTTTCAGACTGGGAATTGTTTTTAGGTACTCTTCCAGTGTAGGTTATTAAAGGCAGAGAGGGATATTGTTACAAAAGTGTTCTCTTTGTGTTGACTTTTGCAGGGTAGGTTATTGAAGATAGAGAGGGATATTGTTATGTAAGTGTTCTCTTTGTGTTGGTTGTAGTGGGAAATTAGAGGGGAACAAGCCGGTTCAAGGATGAGCAAGTGTTTTTTTTCTGATAGTGTGTGCAAGTGGGCCGGTGTTTTGCTACGCTCATGGAATCTGTGACGTACTGTTACATGGGCGAAGTAAACATTTTCCCTTCCCATTCTAAACATTTTCCCTTCCCATTCTCCCTAAGCCCATTTTCTATGTTTTTGTGGGAAGACTGATGTACTTTGCCATTGCAGTGACTAATGTAGTTTTGCGACCAGCGGTTCACATCAGTGATTAGGAACTAAGTGAAGATATTACGGGATACTTCGTTTTTTTTTTATGTTTGAGGAATTTTTATTACTGGGTTTATAATTGATTGACATTCGTTATGTTACTGGGAATAAATATTTCTTACGTTATTGGGATAAACATTTCTTAGATTTTTTTCTCTCTATCTTTTTTTCCCTCAGTGAATTTTCCATTGACTTCATGAAGATTTTCTTTTGGAACTTCTAGTAGTGTATGGAGTTGAGATCGGGTCATGTTATTGGGACTTGGAGTCTTATTAATCTCGACAATATGGCAGAAGGTGGCGGAGATAGGGATAAAGTAACTCTTACGCAAGTTTATGTCAGTGGCTTCCAGGGTCCAACCATTCCCTGGGTTGGTTGATGGAGTTCTTCCACAATCCCTCAAAATTTTTATAAAGGGTGTGTCAAATTACCTGGTTGCCAAGAAAATTACGGACAGGTGAAGAGGCTTCGAATGTAGCAAAAGGGTTCCTCAGTTTAGATCGGGGTGATATTGGACAGCATTGTAGGATCATCAATTTAGAAAGTGTAAGACATGGGATGATCTCAAGGAATTTCTGAGGTCAGCGTATGGGACGGCTAAAGCTGGAAATGCATTCAGGACCTGAGGTCATTCTTTAAGATTCGCAAGAGTCGGGATTCTTTGGTTAGGTTTAGTTTTAGATTATACAATGCTGCGAGAGGTTTATCGAAGAAACTGAGGCATCGGATTGGGTAAGGGGTAACAATATTTCTGTGGATAACCCAGAAAGGTTGCTCCACTTCTCGTGGATACTCAGTGATGTTCCAGATGCCATAGATAGTTTTGATGAAAGGGTGGAACAGGGGCCTGATGAAGCCTTGGTTTTCTCTCAAATTCACAAGCACATGTCAAAATGTCCTACAGTGGATAGCACTTTCCTAAATGGGATGCCGAGGGCTTCCAGCGCTATTCCAAAGCACCAGCCACAGGGTGATTCTAGTTTCCCTTCTACATGGTTTTGTGCCAAGACAGAGCATAGTAAGAGCTCTATGGGTTCAATGTCGCAGGTCCATTTCTTACACTGTAATAGGCAGGACCACACCAAAAAGATTTGTGAGGTGAGACATTGTGATATCTGCAAGACTTCAGAGCAAGGTTGGCATTTTTGTCCAGTTCTCAAATGGGGTGAGTTTAGAATGGCCCCTCAGGGCTCTGGCATTTCTAATAGAAGAGCTCCTTGAGGGGGTTTTTCGAGAGTATCCATGGACCAGCAGAATTTTTGGAGGGCCAAACAACAGAAGGGGAAAGGGTGATGTGCATTTCCTATCATATAGGATTTCTGGCTGAGGCCTCAGAGCCGAAGCCAATTGTGAAAGGGTCGGTGTATGGTATTGGTGTCTCTGTTTATTTATATTGGGGGGTCCGTTAATCTGATGAATTATAATTTATGTCGATCGATGTTTTTCGATCACTATTTGAGGCCTACTGAAGAGAGTGTGTGATGTTCAAGCAAATAGGTTGAGTGTTTTAGATTACACAGACGTTTGTTTGTCCCTGGGAAGTAAAGTTATCATAGAGCCATTTTTGGTTATACGAGGGGATGCTTTGGGGAGTACATTGTTGCAAGGTCATCCAGCATGCCGAGTGAAACAGAATCTCAGTTCATACGAGGGTAGGTGGTGTAACTGTTGGGGTACCTGGGGTTTTCATCCCATACGAGGAAATGCATGAGATTAAAGGGGATCACGATAAGGGATTGGGAGTTGATAATGGTTTACAGGTTGATACTGAACATGTTTCTGGGGGGAAGAAGATTTATAAAAGCATTCTGTCGGAAGAAGTGGTTTTGGGCCCTGGTATGGTTGCTCTGGTGAAAGTTTGGGTGAAAGACATGAAAATACCCAGACAGGTGTGTGTGAGTGAGGGTAGCGAGAAGCTCAACGGTGTAGTGAGTATGGTTTCTATAAGTAATGTGTCCAATGCATGGGTTACTTGGTTAAAATTACTAAGCTGTGACGATTCAGTTAGGAGATATCAGAAGGATACTTATGTTGCAGATTTTGAAGACTGGGTTGATGAGGATAATTTGGTTGCTATTGTAGGGGACAACATTGAGTTTTTGGAGGCAGAATTGCAAGTTAGGAGACAGGTTTTTAGAGATCATTCAGCTAATGCCGATTATAAAGAATATATAGAGGAGGGTAGGTGATGTTCCGTTTGAGTTTGCAGATATTGTAGCTCTTTAAGGGGATAAGTTGGGGATAACTAATGTGTTAGAACACATGGTACATTTGGAGGATAAGACTAAACCTATTTTTGTCCCTTCGTATAGGATTCCTTTTAAGATTAGGGAAGCAGGTAGAGCAAGAGGTCAATAAGTGGGAAGAGGAAGGCATAATTAAGCCTAGTTCCTCACCTTTTAAATTTTCATTGTTAGCAGTGCCTAAGAAGGATGGATTTTCGTTAGTTGAATGAAAAATCAATTCCAGACCGCTATCCTGTGGCGCGTCTGCTGGATTTGCTTGTGGAAATAGATGGTAAAAATATTTATTCTTCACTTGATTTGATGCAGAGGTTTTTGCAAGTTCCTCTTGGTGAGGAAAGTCACAAATTTAACGCATTCTCTTTGCCAAAGGGGCATTATGAGTTTATGAGGGCTTATGACTTTTATGAGATCAGTAAATACAGTTTTGCATGGATTGTTAGAGAAGTCCATTTTCATGTATATGGACAATGTCTTGATTGCCACTGATTCTGTAGAGGAACATCTAGAGGTACTTAGGGAGGTTCTTAGGAGGCTTAGGTTAGCAGATTTGAAAATCAAACTAGCCAAGTGTGATTTCCTGAAGAAGCAGATAATATATTTGGGTCATGTTTTTTCTAAGGAAGATGTCGGGGTAAATGAGGATAAGGTTAGGGCGATCATGGACTTTCCTACTCCTAGAAATAAGAAAAAGATTCTTTCTCTCTTAGGTATGGCGGGGTTTTTCTGTAGGTTTGTGAAAGGTTTTTCCACACTTTCGCCTCTTTTGACAGACGTGTTGAGGAATGACATGCAGTTTGTGTGGGGTGAGGGGCAACAGTTGGCATTTCAGAAAATTAAAGAGGCTTTAATGAGTTCCCAGTGCTGAAGTTTCCAGATTTCGAGCAACCTTTCACGTTCGTGACAAATGCCAGTCACGATGACACAGGGTCCTGCCTTATGCAGAGATTTGATGGTAAATTGCATCCTATCGCATTTTACTGTAGGAAGTTTAAAACATGCGATAGTAATGAGAGGTCTATGTCCACTACTGATAAAGAGGCATTTATGCAGTAGTGTCTAGTTTGGTTCATTTTAAGATGTTGTTGTTGGGCAACAAAGTTGAGGTTCTTACAGATCATAAGCCATTGTTGGATCTTTTTAATAAGCCGGATCTTTCCCCTAAGAGGGCTAGGTGGTTTTTGATGCCAAGCTTATGTATATAGAAGGTGGGCATAATGTTGTATCTGATGCCCATAGTAGGAGTTTTTATGATACGGAGGGTTCTCATGTTTGTTGTATCTGGTGATTGCATAGACTGGGATATTAGTTTAGTGGAGACTAAACAAGATGAGGATGAAGTTTCAGCAGATACAAAGGCATTTCTTAGAGGGTAATTGGTTAGAAAGGGTTATAGGTTGCCTTTCGCAGGTCTAGAGTTAGAGGGTAATTTGTTAGTTAGGAAAATTAAGTATAAGCTGAGGAGTAGTGAGGATAAAGGAGATACAACACAGATAGTTGTCCCAAAGAGCCCAGTACATACAGTTTTGGATATTGTTCATTGTAGGTTTGGTAGTCCACATCTGGATATTGAGATGTATCAAAATATATGGGGGAAATTCTTATGGAAGAACATGCTCGCATCAGTGGAGAATTTTGTGAGGGGATGTTCAGTTTGCAATGCATGCAAGCCAGCGAGGGTTACTTCATGTAAATAGAGTTCGTTTCCTATCCTCAGTAGACCTTTCCAGCATGTCCACATGGACGTTTTGCCCAATTTCTGTGAGTTTAGTCATGGCCACAGACATGTGTTGGTTATTGTAGATGAATTAACTAGGTTTGTAGAGATTTTCCCTTTGAAGCATAAGACGGCAGAAGAGGTTGTGATTGCATTTTTCAATGGGTATAGTTGTCGTTATGGGGTTCCTGAGGTACTTATTACAGATAATGGGAGAGAGTTTGTGAATAAATTGTTAGAGTGTCTTGCGGAGGTTATGGGAATTCGGAAAGTAACTATTATTCCATATAGGCCAGAAACCAATAGGTTATAGAACGGGCCAATAGGAAAGTAATTGAGGCTCTCAGAATCACTTTGGGGGGGTAATGATGTGAAATGAGATCGGTATATCACACAGGTCTGGCATAGCATGAATACTATGGTTAGCAATACTGTTGCGATGTCTCCCGCCAAGGTGGTGTTGGGTTATCCAGCGCAAGGTGCATTTGAGTTGTTATCTATTCCCTCTTGTTGTGATGATACTGTTAGATCATTGGTCTCTACTGCTAAGGAGATATATGAGCACCTTGCTAGGAATTTTGAGTTGAAGACACAGGAAATGGTTGACAGGAGCAATTCTAAGTCAGATAATGTTAAAGGTGCTGTTGATGATAGGGTTTTTGGGAAAATAAATGTCAGGAATCAGTTGAATTTTAAATTAGGGCCTAAGTTTGAGGGTCCATTTTGGGTTGTGGAAATAAAGAAAAGTAATAGGTTTGTTGTTCGAGATGAAAAAAAACGAGATTGTCCAGGTTGACACATATCTAAGATCAAGAGGACAGCTTAAAGGTAAATTCATGGGTAAATTTCTTTTTTTCCTCTTCTTTTTCTTGTGTACTTTTATTGTCTTTTTATTTTATTTGCTGGTTCCCAGGAATGTAATTTGGGGGTTTTGAACATGGGAGGACGCTTGTCCATAGAGTTTTATGGATTTTGGTTGTCTAATTTTAGTCTGTTTTGTTGTTTTTTTCCCTTTCTGCACAAGTGCAGTGGTTTGGCATAATTAGTTGTTGGAATTTTGGAAATGCTGAGGTCATCTATGTTAAACAAGGCATATTAGAGGTGTTAGGTAAACTTTATGATATTGTTTTATTGACCTGTTGGTGAGTTCTGTGATTAGGGTTGTAGTCATATCTTTTTGCTTCATTTCTGGGTCTCTTTTTTTTTTTAGATACTGAAGTTCTGTTTGCTCGTGGCCCTTGGGGTGGCTGGCTATGCCAAGGTGGGAGTACAGTTGGCTCCAGGCATGATTATAGAAGAGGACCACAAAGTGTGGTTGTCGTCTGACTATGCGACTTTAAGTACTGAATTTGAAGACATAGACTTGGTGAGGATAGAGCTTGAAAAGTCTCAGAATAAAGTGCAGATGCTGATGGGTTGTTGGGCGAGATGAATACTGGGCGGAATCTGTCCTATCTATTGCGTGTTTGACTTACCGAATTTAAGGTTACAGCAGATAGGGTGCAGGGTAAGATTAGGGAGACTTTAACATGACTTCCGGGTACAAAATCTTCTACTTCTTGGATTACACTTGGGAGGAGTAGGAGAGCAGCCCCACTGATAGTCAGAACCGTTTTAGTTATAGGGACGTTAGCTAGTATGTCAGCTGCAAGCAGAATTGGCTATACGGGGGAAATCTTTGATGGCATTGCGAGACAGTAATGATAAATTGTGTGGGGGTTTTGAGAAATTGAGGACATCTTTAAATGGGTTGCTGATTACTGTTGTTCGATTGCTTTTTCCTCTTGTCAAAATACCTTACTTTTAATGTTGAGAATGAAGCAGTCTTTATTAACAGTAATTAAAATTCAGGTTCAAGCAGTTATAGCTGCTTCTTAGGTGTGTATTTTTGGGAACTGACCTCTTTGACTGGCCAATATAGGTGGCGCTACAGACGTCACACCTGTAAATACAGGTGATGCCAGACAAAAGGTCTTAAGGTAGTTTATCCTTATGGTTTAACAACGCTTGTATAATATGGTTGTTGGAAAATATCACCTTGGGGTTAATGTGGGGAAAGCTTGATATTTACCGCCTACCGTTACTATACAAGTGTTGTTAAACCGCATGGATAAACTGCCTTCAGGTCTTTTGTCTGGCATCACCTATATTTACAAGTGTGATGCCTGTAGCGCCACCTATATTGGCCAGTCAAAGAGGTCAGTCTGGACAAGATCTTCCAAACATCAACATAAAATAAATCTAATCCTTCGGGATGGCCCTAGGAGAGCTGTTAATCAGCTCAGTGGTCTGGTTAAACTAAGGTATACTTAACTTATGGCATTTCTCCTTGTACTGGTTGCTTGGTAGCTGAGCCAACCAGATCACCGATTTTACAACATCTAGAGGAATGTAATACAGGTAGAAGATTAGAAAATTTCACTGTTCTTGGTACTTTTAATGAAGAATCATTATTGAGAAACTCTGAGTCGATTAAGATTTTTTTTGGAAAACCAGAGCTTAACCTTGACAGTTCATCCTATCCTTTGCTTTTAATATAAATTATTTAATAATTCATTTATAATGTAAACTGTTCAATTTCTGTTTTACCCAATAAGTAGTTTATATGCTATTATAAATCATTTTAAAGATCTTATCAATTATTTTTATTGTCATCACCTGTACTCAGCTTTGTCAGTCAATAATGATTGCACAGTATTTTAACTATTAAAATACTGTAACGTCTCTACTAGGCTTGAAATTGTTGTTATGCAGAAACAACAAAATGCGTCGCTAATAAAATGTGGTGGTTCTTAACCTGCGCTCTTCTTTTCCTGCTGAGACTGAGATTTCTTAAATATCTGTCTACTTACACATACAAACATATGATATATAAATATATATATATATATATATATATATATATATATATATATATATATATATATATATATATATATATATATATATATATTCGTATATGTATATGTATATATATATATATATATATATATATATATATATATATATATATATATATATATATATATATATATATATATATATATATATATATATATATATATAAATATATATATATATATATATATATATATATATATATATATATATATATATATATATATATATGTATATATATGAATATAAATATATACATATATATATATATATATATATATATATATATATATATATTTATTTATTTATATATATTACTAAAAGGACCTTATTCAAACTGGATGGTATCTAATGGAGTTTTTATTCAGAAAGTTACAAGCTTTCTTGCACAAACAGTCCACGTTATCAAGTATCCGTACAATGAGCAGACGCGTAGTCCAGCTGTATTTATATCTGTGTGCTGGGTACTTTTAATCCTATAATCGCCTAGCTCCTCCTGTGTGACCCCCACCCCCTCGTGATCTTGGTCTTTCGCTGCTCCCTTCTTCTAGGTGTCTGTTTTCCATGCGTTCTCTTGCATTTTTCCTTCGTTTCCTTGCTACTGTGGAGTATACGATTTTCCTATATATGCTGTCTTCAAAGCCGTTTCCGGTGTTCCCTGCCATCATGTTGTTGGCATAAGTTATGAAGGCATTCTCTACAACCAGTCTAGATGTTTTGTTGGTGTTCCTGTACAGAAAACTTATATTTTCCCAGTCTATTCTGTGATCATTTTCCCAACAGTGTTTGGCAACTGCCGATGTCTGATTATAATGCCTTATGTTCTGCAGATGTTGTTTGCTTCTGCTCTTTACGTGATTTGCCATATATATATATATATATATATATATATATATATATATATATATATATATATATATATATATATATATATATATATATATATATGAGTGTAAATATATATAATATATATATATATATATATATATATATATATATATATATATATATATATATATATATATATATATATATATATATATATTGTCAAGATATACATCCCTCCCTCCGGTAAATGTCAGTGCATTATTTAATTTTGAAATAATCTGCTATTCATTTGACTGTCGAGCCGGGGAAATTGGCGGGAGCAGTAGAAGCAAGCGTATTTTGAAACAGAGAACAGCCGTTAAAGCCAGTTTTCACCAACGTAGGAATCACCTCCCCCACTCACCTGATTTGGGGTAAACAATGTAGATCCCCTTTTCACCCCCATCACGTGATGTGGGAGTAGTTAAGTATTGCGAGCTTAAGGGACATAGTGGGGCTAGCCGACAGGTAGGACTTAACCTCTAAGTACTTAATCTTAAGGATCCTTTCCCTCCACTCTTTTTGCTGGCGGTATGACTTTTGCAGGCCGGGGTAGGCCTAAATTTCGACAAACAAGCCCCAATCCTAAGCGCAGTCTCAGAGATGGTGTCAGAGGCCTCCGATATCCAGTCAGAGATGCATGTCTGCATTCCTTCCGCTCTACGCTGGGTGAAAACTACCTTCGACGAACGGCCGAATCGATTGTGTTTTGGCGCCAACAACTGTAGATCAGGTTCGTGAATCACAAGTAGCCAGCCCTTTCCCTCCCCTCTGAAATCCCTTGATTTTTCCATTCCTTTAAACTTCAATTCCTTTCTCCACAAAAGCCTTTCCCTTTGTTAAGTCATCCTGCTTCGACAGCCCGTAACTTGCCCCATAACTTGCCTTGAAATCAATGTAAACGATCCTGTGATAATCATCAATTATCCCTCCCCCAGTGCAATTTAAGGGCTATTTAGGTTAAGCAATACCAGTGTTAATTTTCTCTTTGTGTGAGTGTGATCACGTGTTCATTGTTAGAGCTCACGCAGCTACGATTCCCAGATTGTGCCTATGTGATTTCATTATAATTATCTGCTGGGCTACTTAGTGGTTAATATTTAAGTGTAGAGTATCCCCATTTATAAGGGGGATTCCATTTCCTTCAGTGTGTACTGTCGTTCCTAACCTAGAACGTCTCTTTCAGGAGAGACAAGCGGACCGATCGCACGCTGTGCTTCAGTATTTCGACTGCCACCCAAAAATCCTGAAAATTCCTGGTCGCAGTCAGTACCAAATCCGTTGTGGCCCGAAAATGTTCATATGAATTATTCTCCCATCATGGAGTTCCATCATTTGAATTATCTGAGACTATTTCGTGTAATCAGGGCAAGACTAAATGTTATTATCATTGGACTGATTGTATTGCACATTGGCCCCATTATTAATCAACTTGCTTGTTGCCAATCATTGCATTATTGTTCCAAGTGTCCTATTAATGAGTCTGCCCCTTAGTTATCCTGTTGTTTTGTTGTCTCATTGTTTACTTGCTAAAGTCTCTGTAAATAAACCCCTGTAAATTTGTAAAAGAATTCTAATTCCCAAATGGCGACCTTCCTCATTCAATTGTAAATCCAGGAAAATCTAAGGTAAGTTTTCAAATAACTTTTCCTTTTGCTCATAAGCTGGGCTTTCTTGGTTTTGTGGCAGCATCAATATAAACTTTGATTCAATTTCTCACCCACCAAGACACACCAGTTTATGAATATATATATATATATATATATATATATATATATATATATATATATATATATATATATATATATATATATATTCATATAGATATATATACAGTATATATACATTTATATGTATATGTATATATATATATATATATATATATATATATATATATATATATATATATATATATATATATATATATATAGAAAACGACTAGTGATAAATTGGTCAGGGGTCTCGTTAAATTTCTTTATAAATTATTCCTTTTCTTTCTGGTCAAAATATATTTGTAGAAAGGGTATATCCCCAAAACTTCATTAATCCGCAAAGGTCCAGTTCACAATTACCTTCGACAAATTAATTCGAAAATAAGAAAAATAATTTGTGGGTATCTCACAAAAACAGTTCCTCAGTCACGCATTTTCTTAGAAATGCCTGTTTGCCAAAAAAAAAAAAAAACTGATGTAATATTTTATTCATACAGATGTATTTTGCGAGATCATATACATGACAAGGTACAGAAATCTTCCGATGATATTGTAAATACTTTCGCAAAGAATGAGCCATGCGCGTCACAAGAAGCTCGGCTCTGATATTCTGTTGTTGAGTATCAGCAGGGGAGAGAAGGGGGAAGAGAGGTCGCCTTCAACCGGACATCCTACCTGGTGGTTTTGCGGCCTGCCCCTTAAGCGCCTTTGGATTACTAACGCCTTCATTCATATGCTATCTCGCCACCAGATAGCCGGCCTTCCCTGCCTCTCCACTCCTGATTTTGAAGTAAGAGGTCACTTTTACAAAGAAGATCGCGTTCATTGCATATTCTGTTGTTGAGTGTCAGCATAACTTTATTATAACTAACTCTGACTCCTGTCCGGGGGCAGATTTTTATCATTCACATTCCTGTGATTATTTTTTTTTCATGTGTCTGAATTATTCTTCCGTCTGCTGCACGTTGCCTCATTTAAGAAAGCCCTTCCAGGCACCCTTCTAGTTCTTCGTCGTCTCGATTCTGCCGCATTCTCTATTGGTCTTATGTGCAATTAGGCCATCCTCTTTCCTCGCACCTTCGTGCAACAAGTATATATTTATGTAAAAATATTCACAAAACTCTTTCATTACAAGCTTATCCATGAATATTGCAACATGGTCAACATCACGAAAAGGTTTTCAATGCCAACAAATTTTTCAACAATGAACAGCCATGAAACATGTATGAATTAAAAATGAGTAGTCGAACAATGTGAATTAGTCTATAAAGCGCTCCTCAATTCAGCAATACATTGATACATCCTACTTGATCTGAAAATGGTCTCTAAACATTGATAGTCTCATATGCAGATCAAAAGTCATCGTCATACCAACAGCTATGCATACATGACTCTCTCTCTCTCTCTCTCTCTCTCTCTCTCTCTCTCTCTCTCTCTCTCTCTGTGTGTGTGTGTGTGTGTGTGTGTGTGTGTGTGTGTGCGCGTGCGTGTGTGTTTACTAATTGGACAGCTGAAAAGAAAATTATTTTGTAAAATCAATAAATATTAAGAAAACCATAAATCGATTTGGAAAAATTAATACAAACGTTCTTCCCTTCTTTCTCTCTTCAGACTCTATTAAATAACAAGATAAAAAAAAATAGGAGGATTTTCTGTATCTTTAAAAATGAAGTCATTAGGAGCACCTAAAGTGGAAGGAAAGATCATCAAGAACGCATTTTTGGTTTTAGGGCAACATAGGGAACGCAAATCTGGTTAAAAAGTATTGTTATAATTCTCACCTACTGACTTGACCATCGATATATCTTACATTTATTTCGGAATAACACAGGAGGAGTTTAACGAGCAGTAAAGCTATATTGCCGAATTTCAGATGTGAAAGAATTTTTTGTTTGGTGTCTGATTTGTAAATATGACTTTTTCTTCCAGCATTTAATTTCCTGTTGACCACTGATTGTTGGAACTTTTTGCTTATTTACATTCATCATAGTACCGGAAAACTGCTTAATTTTTTTCAGTGCAGAATAATTTCAATAAATTCAGAGTAATGATAACTTGTCGTCTGGATTATTGTTACTGTTATCATCGCTTATAGGAAGAAGTCTCTTTTCAACATATCTCGTTAAGGTTTACTGCTGCTTCAACAGAATGAATTTTCACCCAGTTTTTTTCTTTTCCATTTCTAACGACATCCTTCTGTGTGGCACACAAAGAGATAAGAGATTTAACTGGCAAAAATAGTCAGTGAACATTAATGTTATTTAATTTGTACGAAATATGAAAGGAAAGGAATAACACAGTGACGCTGGTATCAAGTTCGCTGTCAGATACGAGCTGAGTGGGCCAATTCAGGAGCGATGAGAGAAGACCGGCCCAGTAGGGTAGCTGCAGTGATTTCGGTGGTCTGTCCTGTAGAAGTAAAGTAGGGCCATTGCCGTTTCTTCCCTTTTCTGAGGACTCAGGTCGAAAAGATGGATGTGGCTAGAGTGGATAACTGGTGGGAGTCTACAGTAGATGCATATATGAGGGTGGGTGAGCTGTAAGGAGGTGACCATGATATAGCATGTCATGTCGCATTAAGGTCTCATGTACTTGGTTGTGTGTCAGGTTAATTTGCTTTTTGTGTGTAAATACTGTAATACCACAACCTCTCCGAATGGCGGGTAGGAGCTTACAGTGATCTGAGCTGGGATGGTAGTGCCCTTGTCAATGCTGTTACTTGCAAGCCTCATTGTATCCATTGGGGGCGTCAATGTTTGCGACTGTCTGATGGTGGTAGGTAGGAGAAATATTTCTAGTGTGATGTTAGATTTTTGGTAAGGTTGCATAAGGTTCCTATAATACATATGCATCTCTACGTGGGGTTATTATCAATAAAGCATCGACTGCTATGGCGATCAATTGATACCCCTCATTTTTCCTCTTCAGGCAACCTTGAATGGGAAGGGTGTGGATAATTTTCACAATGAAGATGGCTGTCATGTGTGTTTTGTAGTAAAAAGTAAGGTTAATGTTCTTTTCCAGGTTTGCGGGGCTGATGTGAGTGAAAGTGATGAGTGTTTGTCTTTGTATTTGGTGGTCAGGTGGGCTTTGTAGTAGAGTTGTCCTCAGGAATAAAAGGGGCTGGGCATCTCAGTATAACTGGTATCAAAAGTTTTCTTTATTTTATGGTTGACATGTTTGTTAAGGTATCTAATATTCACAAGAACTTGGGCGAGCCATTCTATTTCGTTGCGTGCTATGACAAAAGGAGAAGAGTTCACCCTCCCACTTAACCCCTGTGGTCGTCTTGTCTCCGTCAGGGTAATCACTTGAACATGGCTAGAGACATAATCAGAGAGTTTGACATACTCTTATTTGTGCTCAGTAATTCTCAGCTTCCCTCCAGTCAGGGTAACTTTATCATAGATTAAGTCTCTAGGCACGTTTCTGTCTCACAGATGAACATCCCCAAACAAGCCTTTCGTTCCCTGCTGGAAATTTGCACTGAGAAGACCCACATCTCTGTTCACAACAAACAAATGCACATATACAGTAGAAGGACTACTTTCCAAGAGTTCTTCTTGCAAATATCTACTTGAGGATCATAAAAAATCATGATTTCTCAATAATTTGAAATCCTACATAAGGTATATTAATGATGCCTTTGTTTGTGCTAAAAACCAGCCGGAAGTGGAACATCTCTGGGAAATCTTCCAGCAATGCAACATCCTACACTACACATGTGAATACAGCACCCAGTGCAGGCTCCCCTTCTTGAACTTCTTCATAATGCAGACTGACCAAGGCATGAACAAAACTTTGTTCACAAAGTAAACCTACCTTGAATTCTGACTTAACCTCCTAGGGATGGGGCATATTTTATGATATATCCAATAATTACAAATGAAAATGTCTGGCGTACATCATTTGATAATCCTTGTTTCACTTCATGATATTTGAAAAAAATATGCAGGAAAACATTTAGATCACTTGGACGGGCTATAAATGATTATATTGCAACTCTTATGGCAACACTCACACCACAGCTCAGACCACACCCAATGAACTAATACAGATTGCCCAAACCTTGTGAATAATGGCTACTAACAAACATGTCAGCTGCAAAATAAAAAGGCCCTCAATACCTGGTATACTGAGACATCCTCCCCTCTTAGCCCCAAAAACATGTTGGACATCAAACTCTTATGAAAGTTCCAAATGAACACAAATCACAAACAAGACAAACATGCCCTCTGTGCCACAGTTTCCACCCACAAAGCTGAGCAACATTTATTACAACAACCAAAAGACAGCCAGCCTCCTCTGGAAGAACAACTTTGCCCCTCATGTGCATGATTACCTGAAGAGGGCAAATATAATGTGCCATTTTCAGTATCTCATTTGTGGATACCCCAGCACATCCATTAGTATGACCACTGAGCATATATCCTGACATAATCAAGAAAGAGCTATCAAAAAATGCATAGAAGACTAGATACTTCCTTACCAGTACCTCAAAATCACTGTTAAAGCCCCTGACCAAAGAAGCCTACATATTTTAGATGCCCTGCTCAACCTTGCCAAAACACTTAACGCAAACTTCGTATAGAAGCAGTTCTCCTGCCTACCACCATCAAGCGACCCCAAATAATAATTCCCCTTACAGATAACACATGCAGTGGCAAGAGCAACATCCTCCCAACCCAGACTTCGTCCTCCCCCAACCCACCATTCTGAAAGGTTGCAGCATTGCAATCTTTGCACATAGAAGCCAATTCAGGAAGCCAACTTATACCCAGTCACGTGCAATCTTACTGTGACATAATGAGTTACAGTACATCAGCCACTAATATGTAGTTCACACAACTCGCATATTAACACCTGGAGTCCAGTGTTATTCTGTTTACAGGATCCTGTCCAGAAACATTTGTGGTACTATAAGATTATTAGTCCGGCAAAATGGAACATGTATGAAAATGAACTACGATTGTCATGGATATTATTTAATACCCCATATGTTCAATGCCATTATTGTGACATGGTATGTGGCCATATTGGAGATAGCGTAAGAAAACCTCTTCTCCATCATACCCCCAGGAAAATAATTATATATAGTATTTTGCAAGTCGTCTGTGTATACAAGTGCAAATGTTGTTACCCTCACGTTATTGCATTTGCAAATTAGGATTTTGTAGCCACGTTGAAACGACTGTATGCCCTGAAACCCGGCGTCGGCTGTTTGAAATACTACAAAGTTCAAAGGCTAAACTGAGCTTTATCCAATTTTTTTCAACACTTAATATGCTGTATTTACATCACTCTAAAATAGTTTAAGTGATACTTATTGCATAATAAAACACGCTTGTGTATAATGACTACTTGAATATAAGTTGGTTTTAATTACATATCGACATCAGAGCGACAAAAACATGATTTCTAGCTGGTCTTCGGCTTAACTGTTCTGTATATTCATCAGCAGGAATCACTTATATTTTAACAGCACAGGAAATTCTAAGGTTCTTGACACTTTGGTATGAAAAGACTTCTATCATTTAAAGCCTCTAGGATTCCTCCGTGAACTGTACATTCGACTTGCAACTGATCAAGAAATTCGGAGTGCAGTACTTTCGTTTTTGTCATTTAAACGAACACATCAAGGACACCCATGGCTGCTTGTTTTGCTATAACTAGAAGACTCAGAAAGCGCACGTCAACGCCAAAACAAGCTTTCATTGTAAATCAAAATTTTAATGTCAATAATATTTTTAAATAAGTGATATATATATATATATATATATATATATATATATATATATATATATATATATGTGTGTGTGTGTGTGTGTGTGTGTATATATATATATATATATATATATATATATATATATATATATATATATATATATATTTATTTACAATTATTCAGAACTTAACTGAACTCCGATGCAAAAAAAGAACCAATAATATCACAATCAACTGCTGCGGTTCCCCATAACGATTCCTCCATGAAAATGTCATAGAAAACCATTCGTAAACTTTTTTTGAGATACCTTGCAGAAAGATAGATAAACTAACAAGCAAATAGACAAAATAAACAGTCAGGCACACTAACAGAAAAACAAGCTTACAAGAGTGAATAACAATCTCCCTCGAACTGCGTTGAAGAAGGCAAATATCACCAGGCACCGGAATTGGGTACGTAATAGAGTATTGAGACGGCATTCAAGATGGTTGTCCCACAACAGAGTGCTCTGGGGGATATTGCATGCCGCTATGTTTCTCGGCTCTTTCATTGGCTGGGGCATTCAAAATGCGATGGCGGCGTTTTGGAAGATAATTCAAAATTCATTAAGTATATATATGTACAGTAGGTGTTTACATATTGCACAACATATTGTTTTCACTCCTTAAATTGTATAATAATGGGAAAAAAATAGAAATATGTTGGATCTCTGCCCATGTAGGGATTAAAGGAAATGAAGAGGCTGATAAACAGCTAAAGAAGCGGTCCACATGACAAGAGCAAATGTAGACATCCCTATTAGTGACTAAATAAGATATATAAATAAAAATAATCATTGTAAGTAAATGGCAAAATAAATGGAATGAAGAACCTGAAAATAGTAAATTAAAACAGATAAAATCCAGGGTTGGAAAATGGAGTTCATCATATCAGAGAGAGAGAGAGAGAGACGCACACAGTAATTCTGACGCGTCTTCGAATTGGCCATACTCGTTTGACACATGGACACTTAATGAACAGTCCACAAGGGCCTCCTCCCGAATGCCTAGAATGCAAAGTGTTGATAACAGTCACGCATGTATTGTGTGAATGTCCAAACTATAACCTGCAACGATTATAAAATTTTGGAAGTAGATCAAGGAAGGAAATTTTGTTAGAATCTTCTACATTTTCAGTAATACCTATTTTAATGTTCATGAGGAGCTGTGATTTAATTGATAAAATATAAAAATATGTAAATAATAAAAATGCGAAAGCCCTTGGGCATCTAATGAATTTTAAAACAACCAAATTTCAAAATGTGGCTGAACTTATTCTGAATTTTGATATACCTTTTTAGTGAGTGTGTACGGAAACATGAGTATAGACGTATTTATTGTGTGAGTGTTCCAGTATGAGAGCGTATGCCTTTGG
>NC_089795.1:13662214-13664714 GCF_040412425.1 Macrobrachium rosenbergii | reverse complement strand
ATCTTCATGGGTATCACTTTTCAGGGACTAGTAAGACATGGAATCTTTTCTTATTATTATTATTTTCCGTAAAAGTAATATCAAATAACAAGACATGAAATAATATGAAACATGAAATAATATAAGACATTTTGTAAAATGTTACTTTCAGCGCATCAAGATATTTGTTGTTACCATTGTATTATAGTAAATTTTTTTAAATTCTCTTATGAAATTTAGGCTAACGAACCAAGCACTGAGACACTTCGCCATTCAGCGCTTAAGACAGCGAAAAGAGGGAGTTGGAGTGGTTGGACAGCAAATCAATGGATCCAAAAAGTAAAGAAGATGAAGTACAAGGAACTAAAGGTGGAGGTTGCACAGAAAGATTGAAGAAAGGAGTGGGGAACAGAGGTAAAGTAAAAGGCTGAAAACTTGGTGCAGTTAGGGGACGATGCAGACACCCACTTTAGAGTGGGTAGTGGGCGAATGTGGCTCTTCTTAGCAACATTCACTTCAGGGTGTGACATCCCTGCCTGCACGAGTTACGGTGGAAGAGACTCTCTAGCCTTGGCAGGCAACACTTCCAGGAGAAGAACACTCCAAAATCAAACCAGCAGGTAGAAGGGAGCCTTTAGCCTTGGTAGGCTTCCAAGAGATGGTTACTCTGAATACAAACCTTGTTCTCCAAACTTGGGCTGTGCCATAGCCATTGTACCGTGGCCTTCCATGGTCTTGGGTTTGAGTTCCCTTGCCTTAGGGTACAATCAGGCATCTATCCTCTTTTTTGTTCACTTTCCTGTTTTTTCGGAAAGTATGTTGGATAGGCTGATGAGAAAGCAAATGTGCCTTTGTCTTTACCTGATCTTTTCCTTGTGAGCGTTTTATAATTTCTAAATCCATCCTGATTGTCTTCCCCCAGTTGTTGTGCAAACCTGGTAGATTTCTTATTTGCCTTACAAGGTGTGTCGTGTTGATATGAGTGTATATATTAGTTTTGCTACTGATTTTATATTGTAAAATTTTAATTCTTTATGGAGACACTGAGCTGATCCCTAGGCCTGTTACTCATTACAGTAAAAAAAATTGCAGAGCACTTTACTTAAATATTCGAGACTTAAGGTCAAATTTTCTTGATCTCCAGAGATGTGCCTGTGACTATGATTTGATGTTTTTATCTACGACTCGTGTAAGTAGTAACAAGTCAAAGGCTGAGTTTTTAATCCCAAGGTTTGATGGCCCTGATTTTATTCATTGTCGCAACATCCCACATGCGTAAGGTACGGCTGTATACGCTAAGTCTGGACGACCTGTTTATCGTCACAAAAATTTATAGTATAGCTGCCATGAAGCCCTGTGTTTTAAAATTTTCAGTAAGTTCTACAGTGTGCGTATTTGCTGAATACCGCGGTATAAATATCGATGATTCTATTCATGACTGTCTCTTGGAAAGGGTTAGTATGGCTCAGTCTCTGGATTCAAAAGCTTCATTCATTATTTGTGGAGACTGTAATGCAAAGCACAGCAAGTGGCTAAATTCAAATTCATCAGATCAACATGGCCGGTCTGCTCTTGAGTTCTGTTTATCCTCGGATTTTGTCCAGCTAATTGAGGAACCCCAATATATTTCTGCTAACAGATTAGTCCTCATATTCAAAGATGTTCCAGCTATTGTCAAGGCCAAGGTCTGTGAATATATAAGCACTTCTGATCATTGTGTTATTGAGATGGACATATCTGTCAATCAGTATATTCCTAATGTCACCATTGGAAAAAGCTCTGGTTGAAATCTACAGCCAATTGGGATCGCATTGTTGAAGCCTGTCAGGCACTTAATATTTCAGATGCTATATTAAATCGTAATCCCAAGAAGAAGTTGAATGAAATGCTGATGACTATTTTTATAAGGTATGCCTCTAGAAAGGAAAAATGACCAGCCATGGTTTGATGATACATGTATACGAGCTTACCATGACAAACAGACCAGATTCAACACATGGTGACAAAATCGGCCTCATTAAAATTACAACATTTTTGTTAAGTCTCGCCGTACTGTGAATAGAAATTGCCATACAGCCGAGAGAAATTACAATAATTCGTTGAAGAGGAAACATAAGGAATTGTTCAGTCTCATCTGTCGTGGACCAAATTGGCACCATCTATCTTTGGGCCAGGTTCGCCTTCCATTCCACCACTGCTAAGTGATGATGGTAGATTAGTTACTGGTCCTAGGGAAAAGGCTGAACTGCTTCATCGAGCTTTTGAAGCTAAGAGATCAGCTGAGGATGTCCCTTTCCCTGATACTTATCATCCTGAACCTGTTCTTACAAAATTTGCATTTTGCTTTAGGGATATTAAGAAAATTCTGAATAATCATGATAGTTGGGATGGTTACTTCCCTTTGTTTAAGAAAAAAAAAAGTTTCTAGTGTGTTGTGTCCCAAGATTAGTAGATTCTACAGATTTTTATGTAGACCTAGTATCTTTACAGACGAGCGCAAGCTTAGTAAAACAGTGCCTGT
>NC_089795.1:13649714-13652214 GCF_040412425.1 Macrobrachium rosenbergii | reverse complement strand
ACAATGAAAAAGAAGAGAAAGGGAAGAACTGATAAGGCCGTGAAAATTATATGCACAGCGCAATCGTTAACAGAAGAGACAGAAGGAAAAAATCTTATTATTAAAGATGAGAAGATAGGAGAGAAAAGACTTTAGAAACATTAAAAATATAGGAGAAAGATGTTGCATTAGACGTAACGAGACATAACGAGGTTTAGTGAAAAACTAGAAGTGAACTGACAAAACGAAGTGGACCCGTGTTCCTAAAAATCATGGTTTTCCGAGTCAGATGCAGGAGTCCGGATGTCATATACTTTGGAGATACCTATGGCAACAATGAATTTTTCTTCAACCCTTTCAGAGAAGGTAACGAAACATCGGCTGGATAAAGAAAAAAAGTGATTCCCCAGCAGTATTTCGCTGCAAAACCCATTCTAAAGATGTAAAAGAAAGGAGCTGGATTCAAATCATTTGGTGATATTAGAAGACAAAGCAGCAGGACGATAGGTTGGAAGACACTGACCCCAAGACATTTACCACCCCTGACAGTTAACCCTCACGAAAGTTATCTCTTAGACAAATACTATAGAGACAAATACTTTTCATTACAGTTTCCACCAGCCAAGCAACATCCAAAAGATCTGCTTCCTGGACAGCTACTTCAAAAGAGTTAATCCTTAGGACAGCCCCAGCAATTATCATCTCAGACAATTAACTCAGGAGCAATAGCGCTTTGAAGTTACTAACAGACAAACTACTCCTCACAAAAGTTGCTCCCACTGACAATAAGAGAGCTACTTTTTGAGCAGTTACTCTCAAGACAACCACCCCATTGGATAGTAAACATTCTTATAACCAACCGAAGGGAGACCTACCCCCTCGGCAATAGCTTCCTGGGATAATTACCATCATGACAAATACATTTCCAGACAATCAGTCTCAACGAGAGTCAACTCCTACAGGACAACGAACACTCCAAAACAGGTACGTAGAACAATCAAATCAGAGGACAGCTATGTCCAGGGCACTTAACCCCAGACAGTTAAATCTTGGGCACTTATTCCTCTGTACACTTCTGCAAACTCAACCTTACTTGGTGCACTGTAGGCATTGCTATAGGGTGTTTGCATCGTCCCTTTTCAGACCACTTTTAAACCTTATAATTTACCTCTATTCCTTTCTTCCGTCACGCGTCGTCTGCAAGCATCATCTATTTCATACTCACATTCGTGACTCAATATTGCCTCCATATTTGTTGTCCATGCTTTGACTTCTTCCGCTAACTCATCCATAAAGATGTTAGACAGCCATGGAGACCTAGCACACCCTGGTCTCTGACCAGTTTTCACACTGAACTGGTAAATCTGTCGTCAGTGTATTCTAACACAAGCTTTCCTTCCATAATCTAAAAACTTTTAGTTGTTCTCAAAAATTGTTCTTTACCATGCGTCCTCAGCGCCTTACACAATCAATGCTGTCATAACCTTCATCTAGGTCCATGCATACCATCTACAGCTTCTTCTCTTGACTTTCACGTTTTTCACGCAATAGTACCACAATAAACACTTGAACAACAAACCCACTTCATTGTCTAAACCTTCATTGCTCTTTCCTAACACTCATGCATTATGTCTCGTATCCTCTGTTACAACCCTATGATTTTTTCATTTGCCCTTATCACCTTTACCTTTATACAGTAGGAAAAAATTCATCTCATATTTCTTTGCAACCATTCCCTCATTCAGATATACCTTTCAGAACCTGATCAGCCACAAAGTCACACTACCAAAACTGAACTGCAGTATCTCAGATGCATTTCTCTCAAATCTTTGGTTCTCCCCATTTTTCAACCTTTAAATTGCCCTCCTTATAAACTAACCAGTCACTTTCACAATCATCCTCAGTTTTGCATTAACCATTTCTTCTCTTCTATCATTCATCTCCTGCTTTCATCTGTCTTCCATATTCAGCAACTCTTCAGGAAGCCCATTCCATTGACTAAGGATTGCACTAACTTCAGAGGGTATCTTCAATTGTAACTTTATTCTGAGATCCAATACTTCATTAACATTTTTCTCTGCATCTACTTCTGTGCAAAAAAACATTTCTCTTTAAATTTCTTGCGTTACTTTCCCCATTTATTTTCATCACTTTCCTCCTTTTCTTTCTCGCTTTATTTTTGACTACCATGTACACTCGGCAAGAAAAGTGAAGATACAGTTTTCTTTAGATTTCGTTCATCGAATTTTAATTTTTTTCTTACAGAAAACACATAATCTCGGTAAATTTACTCTAGAATATGAAAATACAATGCAAATTATATCATATATGTTAAATCTGCAAAACAAAAACGTTCAGATACTTAAAAACACCATGCATGTCCGAAGTAATCGAAATTTCTCAGATGACTTCGGTCGTAGAGATCTAAAAGATAGTGTGTGGATATCTCGGTGTAGTACTGTTTATCAGAACGGCAATATTTACTCGTTTTCCGTTATGAACAGGCTTATTATTGCATCAT